>NW_027436434.1:0-30493 GCF_964199755.1 Larus michahellis | reverse complement strand
GGCGTCCCTATGGGGGGGAAGAAAGGCTCAGCCCGTCGACTGATCCCGGAAATCAGCGGTGGAATTCTTCGCGATGGTGTCTTCCCTGACATCCCCTCTCTCTTGGGCTATTTTTATATTATTTTTTTATCTTCAAAGTGGAGTTTGAGTGACTTTAGTCATACATACTTTTATTATGATTAATGTATTCAAGGAGGAGTGTTCACACCTCGGGGGCGGATAGCCTCCGGGATGGAGGTGTGTTTTGGTACATTGTGGTGAGCAAAGTTCGCACAAAAGGACAGCATTTCATCAACATTTGACGAAAGGTTGGCTCGGGTAGCGTGTAGGCCGCTTATCAGTTCCGTAGTACCATCTCGTCCCCATATCTGCTATTCGTCACAAGGGAAGGCCACGGAACAAGCGTGTTCCGTTCCATCCCTCGTGTAGTTTCGCAAACAACCTCGCGCAGGGAATCACAGATGTTGCATTCTTCGTGTGCTAGCTGTGGCTGTATTCTACCTCAGAAGCCTCTTGATTTTATGACTTTCCTTAATGTGTGAACAATGCTGTATTTTTGTATTCTTGGCCAATTTAGTAATTATTCCACATAATCCACCCCGTGACTACAGTCACTCAAGCTCCACGATAATCAATACTGATGGGGAATATCACATGTCCTCTTATGGCGAGGGATATCAAGTGCAAATACTTCTTGCGGGGTGATTAAGCGAGTTAAGCGTTTCATCATAATCCAAAGTCTAACATGCAAAACAATTGTCAAAGCAAAGCACAATACAGTGAGTACTAGTAGAACAACAACAGGATGGAGCATCTTGTTAAAAAGTCCTGTAGCTGTCGGTGACCATCCAAAGAGGGTGTCCCACCATTCATGTCCACCGTCTCTCTTGACCCTTTCCAGTACATGGTGTATTTCTTCAACATCATGATGGACAGTAATCAGAGTTCTTTGTCCATTTTCTTGGGCCTCTTTCAACAATCGCTTCAATTCATCGTGTTGTAGCAACTTCCTCACTAGTGAGAGATTCATTCCGATAGGGGTAGGCAGCAAATCTCGAATCAATGTGTAATTAGATTGTAGCAATTGAAAAGACGTAACAGGAGCTGAATAACTGAAGTCACATCCAATGATGTTAGTAAAGTTACAAACACAAAGATTTGAGTTATTACTTATATCTACTGCTATGTCATCTACGAATACAAAAGTACAGGGAGACCTCATGCAAACACACCCTTTCCCAATATATACAAGCACAGTTTCTGGGGTTTCATCAGGTTGTATCTCAAAATGACAAACATTCTGGTTGGTGTCAAGACAAATGTCTTGTGCCTTGAGAGTATTACTCTCACAAATGAATCCTTGTTGATCTCGTGAAATGCATGCTTCAACATCAACAGTTTGCCATTTATTCTCGTTTTGTTGTGCCCACACTCTATGCTCTACCGGATGGAGTATAGCTCCATGGTGATTCAACCCCAGTGCGATGATTGGGTATATGGTGTATACTGAGGCATTGCGTATCGTTAAGACAAAAGCTGTGGCTTTGCTCTCAGTGGGATCATAGGTGAAATTAACCAGATACCACCAGGATTGAAATTTTCTCTCAAACTCAATTGCATTATCCCATATTACTTTTCGAATTTCAGTGGGCAAGGTGCCTTCTTCACCTTCCCTTATAATTGCGGCTGTCATAGATTGCATCCACAGTTGGGCTTGGATACAACTAAGGGCCAAGGAAACATTGTTTTGGGTTGTACCAAGTGCATTTGTGATCAGCTGATGGTCTTTTTCACCTGTTTCCTCCCACTGAGGCAATATATTCGATAAAAGCCATTGGTGATTTCCCAATGCTGATAGAGAGGACTGTAGAGGATGTTTTAATTTGTCTAGATCACTAGTAGTTGTGACTAGTTTGTTTGCAAGTATCTCAGCATCTGTACTATTTAAGACTCCCAGTCCTGTTCCTAAGATACCAGTCACCTCTCTCTTCAGTCGTTGTGAGGTGTCAACAGTTCGCCGGCCTAACCATGCTGACCATCCTGCATAAGATGTACTCAGGAATGGTGAGCAGGTGGGTTTGATCGCAGAGATATTAATCTGCATTGACAATTCTACTCGTTTGAGGGAATATGTTGGGTTAAACGGTATTTGTTGTTGACCTGTGTGTTTAATGGCATAAGGGCCAATGTTAAAGGTGTAAGGAGTTAGACTAATGGAGGGCTGAGTAGCTACACCCTTGAAAGTTTGTGGGGGTGTAGGTTTTGGGTTCATTTCAACAGGTTCAGATGTATTTGAGTCAATCATAAATTCAAATAACAATTCCGTGCCCCTGTAGCCCCAAATACAATATACTATGATAGGTTTGATAAAGGTGAAGTTGTGCCAGCAATCTGAGTTTGGCTCTATAATTTTGTAACAATCAATCAGTGTTATATTTGTCCGGTTTAGTAGAGTCTACATGGATGGTTTCAATTACAGTTGGTCTATGGTGAGCAGACCCATTGATTACTCGGCAGCTAATTTGTATTTTCTTTCCTGGGACGGCTTCAAGCTTAGCCATTTGGAGTGAGTCTTTCCAACTCCATTTATCTCTGGAATATACTTCACTTCCTTGTATGACCAGAGTGGAGAGATTTAAATCCCTCATGTTTTCTAGTGTCTCAGTGCTTGCAGTGTATCGTGACAGTGCATTATCCCAAAGCTCATCATCAAGGGGCAGATTCTTAAGCCCGCTCAATAAGGTGTCATTATCGGGGGTTTCAGATAGTGGCAGTGGAACCAGACTAGTCTGTGGAGTTGAGTCAGGTTCGACTTTATCTATGCTTTGATCTATCTCATGTTTTGAAAACACCTCATTTTCATGTAGGACTACAGTGGCCAGGCTCAATTTTCCTTTTCCTGTTCCTGCCATCGCATTGTGTTTTACATAAGCTTGAGACCACGGCCATTCTGGGTCTCTTTGACTACAAACAACAGGGAGTAAAAAGATAAAACTGAATAGCATCAATTCCATCTGCCAATTCGTCATTCTAAAATTTAGGCCTCCAGATGGCCATACATAACAAAAATAATATTATTGCCAGGATCAATGTCAGGATTCCCTGGAGACACTCGAGGTTAGCGTAGGCCAATGCGTCTGTCCACGTACAGTTCTTCCGAGGTTCCTGTAAGACACAAAGGAAAAGAAAATCTGCTCGGTCTCATTTGACCGACGGGGTTAAAAAGAGGGCGAGATCCACCGGGTGCTGATCCGGTGTATCTTCCCTGAACAGTCTTTGGCTTCCCGTGCATGGGGGTTTTTGGGAGTAGCTAACACCATTGGTACTGTGCCAATTTGAGGCATTTTCACTAACACAGGTTGCCCAGGGTGAAATTGTCCCAGGTATTTTCGTGGTTCATTGGGAACTTTTGGAGTGATGATATCAGCAGATACACAGAAAGCTTTCATTTTAGGACAGCCATCTCCACTCCATCTGTTATTTAATTGATAGATGGCATCATCCAATGGCAAATGCCAACCAGGTTCATGAGTTTTTGCAAAACGCTTAACCAATCCATTGGTGCGTTCAACAATGCCATTAGCCTGAGGATAATAGGGAGTATGAAATACCCATCGAATCCCTTCTTCTTTGGCCCAATCTTGTACCACTGTAGCGGTAAAGTGTGAACCGTTATCACTTTGGATTTCCTCAGGAAGGGGAAGTGTGCTGAACCACCCTTTTAGGCCTTTCACTGTGTTGTTCCCGGTAGCTGATTTGAAGCTGGTGGCCATAGCGAGGCCAGAGATAATCTCCACTCCGACTAGGACGTATCTTTTCTCACCTGATGATCTCAAGGGCCCAATATAATCAATTTGCCATGAATGCCACAATGTTTTCTTGTCCCGAATGTGTAAAGGAGGCGCCTTACTCGGATGATCTTTATTGAGTCGTAGGCGACATTGTGAACAGGCGGTTACTACTTGTTCACACAGCTTAACCGACACAGGCCACCCCCGGGCTAGACCTTCCTGATACAGATCAGCACGGCCTGTATGGCCACGCTTAATATGTAACCATTCGAGTAAGCGTTCCCATTCCCGACCATCATCTACAATGTCAATTTGCTGCAACCGCGTGAGGCTATCTACCTGTTGGTTGAATTGAGCAGTGATCGAGTTCGAACGATCATGGCCTTTTACCCAACCGACGTGCAATGTTCTCTGTCCTCCCATTTCCAACAGTTGCTTCCAACTCTCTGTCTCCCAGATTGGGACTCTATTCACCTGCCAATCATTGGCTGCCCAGTGTCCAATCCATTCAGTGGCTCCTTTAAAAACAGCATATGAGTCAGTGTAAATGTAAGTAGCCCCACGTTGTGCAGCTAGTAGGACGGCTCTGAGTTCCCCTACTTGTGCGCTACCTTCTCCTGTTTCAATTGCTCTTTCCCCCGTTGCTACTTCCAGTGCTACGGCCTTGTATTTCCACTTATTGTTCTCACGGTGAGATGACGCATCAGTAAACCACACTCCTGTAAGATCACTGCCTTCTTTCAGAGGAGGTGCTTCTTGGATTGGAGATGGTCTGTTTGGTGGGGATTGGAACAATAGGGCACCATCTATATCCTTCTGGAGCTTGGATACTTTGATACTACCTTCAGAGATTGGCATGATATCATTAATGCCTTCTAAATAAGCATACCACTTTCGAACTGTGGGTTTCTGGGCAATGCCGGCTGGTGGTGCTGTCCCTTTACGGACCACATCTAGGAGACGAAAAGGGCCCCGAACAATCACGCTCTGTTCTCTCCTTATCTGCTCTGCTCGTTGCAATGCTCGCACCAGGGACAGTAAACCCTTCTCTAGGTCTGAATATCTGCTCTCAGTATCATTAAAGGAGTGAGAGCTAAATTCTAATGGTCTCTCCGGTCCTGCTGGTCCCTTTTGCCATAAGTTACAATGAGAACCATGTTCGCTGGACCCCCATTCTACATGGACAGGGTCAGTTGGATGTATGGGGCCAAGTTGTTGGAATAACCTTAGCTCTTTTATTAGCAATTCCAGTGCATTAGTATGTTGTTCAGTCCACTCCCAGGATTTACCTTTTTTGAGCAAACAATAAAGGGGGCGAGCAATGATGGAAAAGCCAGGGATGTGTTTACGCCAATAACTTAAAGTTCCCAGAACTTGCTGTAACTCCTTCGTGCTGGAAGGATTCTGTCCATGTTCTATTTTTTTCAGGGTATCCTGAGGGACAGAAGCAGCTCCCTTAATCCACCAGACCCCCAGGAATTTAACTTCCTGTGCAGGTCCCTGACATTTTGAGTCTGGAATTTCCAATCCCAAATCTGATAATGTTTTTCGGATGTTTTGCATCATGTCTTGTACACTTTCTTGGCTCTCTCCCCCCCTATTAAGATGTCGTCAATATATTGGTATACTGTACATCCCTGTGAAACAGGAATCTCTGATAGCGCTTTAGCTAAAGCATTATGAGCAATGGTGGGGGAATGTTTGTATCCTTGTGGAAGTCGGTTAAAGGTATATTGGACTCCTTTCCACGTGAATGCAAACTGCGCTTTGTCTTGCTCAAGGAGGGGAATCATAAAAAACATGTCTTTTACATCTAAGGCAGCCATCCAAGGATGGGCAGCTCCTTTTATCATTGTCACAATTTCCGCGATACTCGGAACCGCAGCGGTCAGGGGTGCAGCGTTGGCGTTTAACTTTCGGTAATCTACTGTGAAACGCCATTGCCCGGTTGGTTTCTTTACTGGCCACACCGGTGAATTATAAGGCGAGTGAGTCCTCTTAATGATGTTTCTTTTTTCTAAATCTGATACCACCCCGTCTGCTCCTGCAAGTGCAGCTGCAGGCAGTGGGTACTGTCGGACGTTGGTAATTTTAGAGGGAGGCAAAGGTATAGATGTTTCTAATAGGCCCAGTTTAACTGTGTCTAATCCTTTTTTGCGTCCTGCAAAACTCCACGCAGTTCCATCCGGGAATTTCCACATTCGCCCACGCAGCACGTCAAATCCTAGGAGGTTAGAATGTGAGGCACCCACTAACACTTCTGCCCTAGTCATTCGCTGCTCTCCCGGCAACCAGAGGTTAATTTTTGCAGTGGGGCATGTTTTTACCACACCATCAATTCCTGTGAAGTTGACTCTGCGTCGGGTGGGATTTATACCTAGAAGTTGTGCTGTTTCGTTAGTGATTGCAGACATTTGGGCTCCAGTATCAATAATAAAATTTACCAATATCTTCCGGGGTCCAACAGGAATGATAATAACGGGTTCGGAGTCTTTATGAGAGAGCCATTGAATTGCTAGTACCTGCCGGACAGGGTGGCTCACTGCCCTCCCCGGGGATAGGAGTTTTTTGGCTGGGACTCTGTCAAATCAATCAAGTTACGTTCCGGTGCAGAAGGCACAATTTTCTCACGACTTGGGGATTCTCTGGTTAGACTTTTCTCCCCAGCCACATTATTCTTTCTAGTTAGAGATTGGACTAGTGTACGGAGGTCTCCCGTAGGGACACCGTGCAAGAATTGTCGGGGCACCCCTAATTGTAGGGCTTTACGCCACAACTCATTCCGGTCCTTATCAGGCTTAAACCTTTCCTCCGATTTAGGGTTTTTAGTGTGAGTTCGGACTTGGCGAACCTTTCGGGGGTGTTCGGAGGATTTCTCACTAGTTAGGCTGGCCCAGCCCATTCGGCGCCCATATTGATCTATTTCCTGTACATATTCATTCCAGGTGGGCATGTAGTGACGACGGCCCCGCCTATGAGCACCCCGAGCCTCTCGTATACGATCTTGAGTACGAACAAGGAACGGTTTCAGGCAATCGGGAAGACCACGGATGAGAGGGGCTAATCGATCGGGGTCGATAGGGGCTGACATTGGGGATTTCCGAAATTCCTCTCTGTCATACATGGCTTGCAGACAAGCTGCTTTCCGTACAGCCGCAAACAGATCAGAGTAGCCTGTAGCTCTAATCTCTAACGGCTCCCCCCTCTCTCGCGGATCCATACCCCCTGCCCAATAGGCTGCTCGAGCAGTTAGGGAATAATTATGATCCCCAGGCATAGTGGTTAAAAACACTCCTGGTCCCCAAGAGTCTCCTGCTTCTTCCTCACTCAGCATAATTCTGTCCCCCCCTTCAGAAGAAACTCGCCACACGTACTCAACAGCTGACTCTTCTGGTCGCCTCGAATATTTCTCCCTTATTTTTGTTAACTCGGTTGGTGTCCGTGGAACGGTACGCACAGTGGTGTGAATTTCATCATCGTCATCAACCGCAGCTTCAGTTTTAACCAGAGGACGTAAAGGAAAAACTTGGGATTTCAAAGTAAAAGTCCTTTCCTCCTCATCTTCTTCGTCATCCTCACTATTAGACAAAAAATCTCCGGTCTGGGTTCCGGAATTTGGATAACACATTAACTTACGAATCTGTTGGACCTGGGTCGAGGGCTGCATTTTATCTAAGAGCCCAGTCACCCTTTCTAATAATATTTTAAGTTGAGCATTCTGGTTTCCTAAACATTCATTCTCACTCACAAGCTTATCGACGTGAGTTCTTAATTTTTCTCCTGTCTCCTTTTGCAAGGCTAATGATGACTTCAGCACCTCATTCTCCGATTTCAGGGTTGCATATTCTACAGCTGAAATCAGATTAGGAGCAGGGGTTTCTCTAGCTTCTTGTTGTGCACAAGATAAACAGGCGCCTAACGCAGCACAAATCACACCCTTGCCTTTCCCCGCTCTGAGCTTCTGTGAAACCCGACACTCTTCAATACGTTCCACCACTTTCTCTTCATCCTTCCAAAATTTTTGGGCCCACTCCTTCCCAGCCTGGGAAGGGGCACAATCATATTTTTGCAGCAGTTTATCCATGGCAATCCTGCCGACTACGCCAAATTCTGTTGCGTGAAACGGGGCCAAGCGGTTTTGGCAGAAGATAAACCCCCTTGCGTTCTAACACTCCTCACCGAGGTGGGAGGCTAGGTGCGGCTAGGTTTAAATTCTGAGTGATGCCCAATTCAGCACTATCAGTCCAATCGCGTTTAATATGTATTAAACTACTACGATTTGGATACACTAATAGTGGACTGCACCTTCAGTCTAGTCGTGCTCCTGAACTAGCACGGCCTCTCTGTAGTTTTGGTCGCGTTCAGTGAGAAAGCGGAACGACTAGCTACTTAAACAGTGCAGTTTATTTAAACAACAGATATACAGGTTCTTTAGGATTGCCGGTGATAAATACACTGTCTGCAAAGCACGTGCAAATAAAGATATTGCTAAGTATACAAACGCGCGACAAAATTATAAACGATACAGCCTGGCTATAAACGTAGGGTAGAGATTCTCTAGAGAAATTTCTAAGTCCCCGAGAAAGCGCTCGGTGTAATCGAAGTCTTACCCAAAGGCGTCCCTATGGGGGGGAAGAAAGGCTCAGCCCGTCGACTGATCCCGGAAATCAGCGGTGGAATTCTTCGCGATGGTGTCTTCCCTGACATCCCCTCTCTCTTGGGCTATTTTTATATTATTTTTTTATCTTCAAAGTGGAGTTTGAGTGACTTTAGTCATACATACTTTTATTATGATTAATGTATTCAAGGAGGAGTGTTCACACCTCGGGGGCGGATAGCCTCCGGGATGGAGGTGTGTTTTGGTACATTGTGGTGAGCAAAGTTCGCACAAAAGGACAGCATTTCATCAACATTTGACGAAAGGTTGGCTCGGGTAGCGTGTAGGCCGCTTATCAGTTCCGTAGTACCATCTCGTCCCCATATCTGCTATTCGTCACAAGGGAAGGCCACGGAACAAGCGTGTTCCGTTCCATCCCTCGTGTAGTTTCGCAAACAACCTCGCGCAGGGAATCACAGATGTTGCATTCTTCGTGTGCTAGCTGTGGCTGTATTCTACCTCAGAAGCCTCTTGATTTTATGACTTTCCTTAATGTGTGAACAATGCTGTATTTTTGTATTCTTGGCCAATTTAGTAATTATTCCACATAATCCACCCCGTGACTACAGTCACTCAAGCTCCACGATAATCAATACTGATGGGGAATATCACATGTCCTCTTATGGCGAGGGATATCAAGTGCAAATACTTCTTGCGGGGTGATTAAGCGAGTTAAGCGTTTCATCATAATCCAAAGTCTAACATGCAAAACAATTGTCAAAGCAAAGCACAATACAGTGAGTACTAGTAGAACAACAACAGGATGGAGCATCTTGTTAAAAAGTCCTGTAGCTGTCGGTGACCATCCAAAGAGGGTGTCCCACCATTCATGTCCACCGTCTCTCTTGACCCTTTCCAGTACATGGTGTATTTCTTCAACATCATGATGGACAGCAATCAGAGTTCTTTGTCCATTTTCTTGGGCCTCTTTCAACAATCGCTTCAATTCATCGTGTTGTAGCAACTTCCTCACTAGTGAGAGATTCATTCCGATAGGGGTAGGCAGCAAATCTCGAATCAATGTGTAATTAGATTGTAGCAATTGAAAAGACGTAACAGGAGCTGAATAACTGAAGTCACATCCAATGATGTTAGTAAAGTTACAAACACAAAGATTTGAGTTATTACTTATATCTACTGCTATGTCATCTACGAATACAAAAGTACAGGGAGACCTCATGCAAACACACCCTTTCCCAATATATACAAGCACAGTTTCTGGGGTTTCATCAGGTTGTATCTCAAAATGACAAACATTCTGTTGGTGTCAAGACAAATGTCTTGTGCCTTGAGAGTATTACTCTCACAAATGAATCCTTGTTGATCTCGTGAAATGCATGCTTCAACATCAACAGTTTGCCATTTATTCTCGTTTTGTTGTGCCCACACTCTATGCTCTACCGGATGGAGTATAGCTCCATGGTGATTCAACCCCAGTGCGATGATTGGGTATATGGTGTATACTGAGGCATTGCGTATCGTTAAGACAAAAGCTGTGGCTTTGCTCTCAGTGGGATCATAGGTGAAATTAACCAGATACCACCAGGACTGAAATTTTCTCTCAAACTCAATTGCATTATCCCATATTACTTTTCGAATTTCAGTGGGCAAGGTGCCTTCTTCACCTTCCCTTATAATTGCGGCTGTCATAGATTGCATCCACAGTTGGGCTTGGATACAACTAAGGGCCAAGGAAACATTGTTTGGGGTTGTACCAAGTGCATTTGTGATCAGCTGATGGTCTTTTTCACCTGTTTCCTCCCACTGAGGCAATATATTCGATAAAAGCCATTGGTGATTTCCCAATGCTGATAGAGAGGACTGTAGAGGATGTTTTAATTTGTCTAGATCACTAGTAGTTGTGACTAGTTTGTTTGCAAGTATCTCAGCATCTGTACTATTTAAGACTCCCAGTCCTGTTCCTAAGATACCAGTCACCTCTCTCTTCAGTCGTTGTGAGGTGTCAACAGTTCGCCGGCCTAACCATGCTGACCATCCTGCATAAGATGTACTCAGGAATGGTGAGCAGGTGGGTTTGATCGCAGAGATATTAATCTGCATTGACAATTCTACTCGTTTGAGGGAATATGTTGGGTTAAACGGTATTTGTTGTTGACCTGTGTGTTTAATGGCATAAGGGCCAATGTTAAAGGTGTAAGGAGTTAGACTAATGGAGGGCTGAGTAGCTACACCCTTGAAAGTTTGTGGGGGTGTAGGTTTTGGGTTCATTTCAACAGGTTCAGATGTATTTGAGTCAATCATAAATTCAAATAACAATTCCGTGCCCCTGTAGCCCCAAATACAATATACTATGATAGGTTTGATAAAGGTGAAGTTGTGCCAGCAATCTGAGTTTGGCTCTATAATTTTGTAACAATCAATCAGTGTTATGTTTGTCCGGTTTAGTAGAGTCTACATGGATGGTTTCAATTACAGTTGGTCTATGGTGAGCAGACCCATTGATTACTCGGCAGCTAATTTGTATTTTCTTTCCTGGGACGGCTTCAAGCTTAGCCATTTGGAGTGAGTCTTTCCAACTCCATTTATCTCTGGAATATACTTCACTTCCTTGTATGACCAGAGTGGAGAGATTTAAATCCCTCATGTTTTCTAGTGTCTCAGTGCTTGCAGTGTATCGTGACAGTGCATTATCCCAAAGCTCATCATCAAGGGGCAGATTCTTAAGTCCGCTCAATAAGGTGTCATTATCGGGGGTTTCAGATAGTGGCAGTGGAACCAGACTAGTCTGTGGAGTTGAGTCAGGTTCGACTTTATCTATGCTTTGATCTATCTCATGTTTTGAAAACACCTCATTTTCATGTAGGACTACAGTGGCCAGGCTCAATTTTCCTTTTCCTGTTCCTGCCATCGCATTGTGTTTTACATAAGCTTGAGACCACGGCCATTCTGGGTCTCTTTGACTACAAACAACAGGGAGTAAAAAGATAAAACTGAATAGCATCAATTCCATCTGCCAATTCGTCATTCTAAAATTTAGGCCTCCAGATGGCCATACATAACAAAAATAATATTATTGCCAGGATCAATGTCAGGATTCCCTGGAGACACTCGAGGTTAGCGTAGGCCAATGCGTCTGTCCACGTACAGTTCTTCCGAGGTTCCTGTAAGACACAAAGGAAAAGAAAATCTGCTCGGTCTCATTTGACCGACGGGGTTAAAAAGAGGGCGAGATCCACCGGGTGCTGATCCGGTGTATCTTCCCTGAACAGTCTTTGGCTTCCCGTGCATGGGGGTTTTTGGGAGTAGCTAACACCATTGGTACTGTGCCAATTTGAGGCATTTTCACTAACACAGGTTGCCCAGGGTGAAATTGTCCCAGGTATTTTCGTGGTTCATTGGGAACTTTTGGAGTGATGATATCAGCAGATACACAGAAAGCTTTCATTTTAGGACAGCCATCTCCACTCCATCTGTTATTTAATTGATAGATGGCATCATCCAATGGCAAATGCCAACCAGGTTCATGAGTTTTTGCAAAACGCTTAACCAATCCATTGGTGCGTTCAACAATGCCATTAGCCTGAGGATAATAGGGAGTATGAAATACCCATCGAATCCCTTCTTCTTTGGCCCAATCTTGTACCACTGTAGCGGTAAAGTGTGAACCGTTATCACTTTGGATTTCCTCAGGAAGGGGAAGTGTGCTGAACCACCCTTTTAGGCCTTTCACTGTGTTGTTCCCGGTAGCTGATTTGAAGCTGGTAGCCATAGCGAGGCCAGAGATAATCTCCACTCCGACTAGGACGTATCTTTTCTCACCTGATGATCTCAAGGGCCCAATATAATCAATTTGCCATGAATGCCACAATGTTTTCTTGTCCCGAATGTGTAAAGGAGGCGCCTTACTCGGATGATCTTTATTGAGTCGTAGGCGACATTGTGAACAGGCGGTTACTACTTGTTCACACAGCTTAACCGACACAGGCCACCCCCGGGCTAGACCTTCCTGATACAGATCAGCACGGCCTGTATGGCCACGCTTAATATGTAACCATTCGAGTAAGCGTTCCCATTCCCGACCATCATCTACAATGTCAATTTGCTGCAACCGCGTGAGGCTATCTACCTGTTGGTTGAATTGAGCAGTGATCGAGTTCGAACGATCATGGCCTTTTACCCAACCGACGTGCAATGTTCTCTGTCCTCCCATTTCCAACAGTTGCTTCCAACTCTCTGTCTCCCAGATTGGGACTCTATTCACCTGCCAATCATTGGCTGCCCAGTGTCCAATCCATTCAGTGGCTCCTTTAAAAACAGCATATGAGTCAGTGTAAATGTAAGTAGCCCCACGTTGTGCAGCTAGTAGGACGGCTCTGAGTTCCCCTACTTGTGCGCTACCTTCTCCTGTTTCAATTGCTCTTTCCCCCGTTGCTACTTCCAGTGCTACGGCCTTGTATTTCCACTTATTGTTCTCACGGTGAGATGACGCATCAGTAAACCACACTCCTGTAAGATCACTGCCTTCTTTCAGAGGAGGTGCTTCTTGGATTGGAGATGGTCTGTTTGGTGGGGATTGGAACAATAGGGCACCATCTATATCCTTCTGGAGCTTGGATACTTTGATACTACCTTCAGAGATTGGCATGATATCATTAATGCCTTCTAAATAAGCATACCACTTTCGAACTGTGGGTTTCTGGGCAATGCCGGCTGGTGGTGCTGTCCCTTTACGGACCACATCTAGGAGACGAAAAGGGCCCCGAACAATCACGCTCTGTTCTCTCCTTATCTGCTCTGCTCGTTGCAATGCTCGCACCAGGGACAGTAAACCCTTCTCTAGGTCTGAATATCTGCTCTCAGTATCATTAAAGGAGTGAGAGCTAAATTCTAATGGTCTCTCCGGTCCTGCTGGTCCCTTTTGCCATAAGTTACAATGAGAACCATGTTCGCTGAACCCCCATTCTACATGGACAGGGTCAGTTGGATGTATGGGGCCAAGTTGTTGGAATAACCTTAGCTCTTTTATTAGCAATTCCAGTGCATTAGTATGTTGTTCAGTCCACTCCCAGGATTTACCTTTTTTGAGCAAACAATAAAGGGGGCGAGCAATGATGGAAAAGCCAGGGATGTGTTTACGCCAATAACTTAAAGTTCCCAGAACTTGCTGTAACTCCTTCGTGCTGGAAGGATTCTGTCCATGTTCTATTTTTTTCAGGGTATCCTGAGGGACAGAAGCAGCTCCCTTAATCCACCAGACCCCCAGGAATTTAACTTCCTGTGCAGGTCCCTGACATTTTGAGTCTGGAATTTCCAATCCCAAATCTGATAATGTTTTTCGGATGTTTTGCATCATGTCTTGTACACTTTCTTGGCTCTCTCCCCCCCTATTAAGATGTCGTCAATATATTGGTATACTGTACATCCCTGTGAAACAGGAATCTCTGATAGCGCTTTAGCTAAAGCATTATGAGCAATGGTGGGGGAATGTTTGTATCCTTGTGGAAGTCGGTTAAAGGTATATTGGACTCCTTTCCACGTGAATGCAAACTGCGCTTTGTCTTGCTCAAGGAGGGGAATCATAAAAAACATGTCTTTTACATCTAAGGCAGCCATCCAAGGATGGGCAGCTCCTTTTATCATTGTCACAATTTCCGCGATACTCGGAACCGCAGCGGTCAGGGGTGCAGTGTTGGCGTTTAACTTTCGGTAATCTACTGTGAAACGCCATTGCCCGGTTGGTTTCTTTACTGGCCACACCGGTGAATTATAAGGCGAGTGAGTCCTCTAAATGATGTTTCTTTTTTCTAAATCTGATACCACCCCGTCTGCTCCTGCAAGTGCAGCTGCAGGCAGTGGGTACTGTCGGACGTTGGTAATTTTAGAGGGAGGCAAAGGTATAGATGTTTCTAATAGGCCCAGTTTAACTGTGTCTAATCCTTTTTTGCGTCCTGCAAAACTCCACGCAGTTCCATCCGGGAATTTCCACATTCGCCCACGCAGCACGTCAAATCCTAGGAGGTTAGAATGTGAGGCACCCACTAACACTTCTGCCCTAGTCATTCGCTGCTCTCCCGGCAACCAGAGGTTAATTTTTGCAGTGGGGCATGTTTTTACCACACCATCAATTCCTGTGAAGTTGACTCTGCGTCGGGTGGGATTTATACCTAGAAGTTGTGCTGTTTCGTTAGTGATTGCAGACATTTGGGCTCCAGTATCAATAATAAAATTTACCAATATCTTCCGGGGTCCAACAGGAATGATAATAACGGGTTCGGAGTCTTTATGAGAGAGCCATTGAATTGCTAGTACCTGCCGGACAGGGTGGCTCACTGCCCTCCCCGGGGATAGGAGTTTTTTGGCTGGGACTCTGTCAAATCAATCAAGTTACGTTCCGGTGCAGAAGGCACAATTTTCTCACGACTTGGGGATTCTCTGGTTAGACTTTTCTCCCCAGCCACATTATTCTTTCTAGTTAGAGATTGGACTAGTGTACGGAGGTCTCCCGTAGGGACACCGTGCAAGAATTGTCGGGGCACCCCTAATTGTAGGGCTTTACGCCACAACTCATTCCGGTCCTTATCAGGCTTAAACCTTTCCTCCGATTTAGGGTTTTTAGTGTGAGTTCGGACTTGGCGAACCTTTCGGGGGTGTTCGGAGGATTTCTCACTAGTTAGGCTGGCCCAGCCCATTCGGCGCCCATATTGATCTATTTCCTGTACATATTCATTCCAGGTGGGCATGTAGTGACGACGGCCCCGCCTATGAGCACCCCGAGCCTCTCGTATACGATCTTGAGTACGAACAAGGAACGGTTTCAGGCAATCGGGAAGACCACGGATGAGAGGGGCTAATCGATCGGGGTCGATAGGGGCTGACATTGGGGATTTCCGAAATTCCTCTCTGTCATACATGGCTTGCAGACAAGCTGCTTTCCGTACAGCCGCAAACAGATCAGAGTAGCCTGTAGCTCTAATCTCTAACGGCTCCCCCCTCTCTCGCGGATCCATACCCCCTGCCCAATAGGCTGCTCGAGCAGTTAGGGAATAATTATGATCCCCAGGCATAGTGGTTAAAAACACTCCTGGTCCCCAAGAGTCTCCTGCTTCTTCCTCACTCAGCATAATTCTGTCCCCCCCTTCAGAAGAAACTCGCCACACGTACTCAACAGCTGACTCTTCTGGTCGCCTCGAATATTTCTCCCTTATTTTTGTTAACTCGGTTGGTGTCCGTGGAACGGTACGCACAGTGGTGTGAATTTCATCATCGTCATCAACCGCAGCTTCAGTTTTAACCAGAGGACGTAAAGGAAAAACTTGGGATTTCAAAGTAAAAGTCCTTTCCTCCTCATCTTCTTCGTCATCCTCGCTATTAGACAAAAAATCTCCGGTCTGGGTTCCGGAATTTGGATAACACATTAACTTACGAATCTGTTGGACCTGGGTCGAGGGCTGCATTTTATCTAAGAGCCCAGTCACCCTTTCTAATAATATTTTAAGTTGAGCATTCTGGTTTCCTAAACATTCATTCTCACTCACAAGCTTATCGACGTGAGTTCTTAATTTTTCTCCTGTCTCCTTTTGCAAGGCTAATGATGACTTCAGCACCTCATTCTCCGATTTCAGGGTTGCATATTCTACAGCTGAAATCAGATTAGGAGCAGGGGTTTCTCTAGCTTCTTGTTGTGCACAAGATAAACAGGCGCCTAACGCAGCACAAATCACACCCTTGCCTTTCCCCGCTCTGAGCTTCTGTGAAACCCGACACTCTTCAATACGTTCCACCACTTTCTCTTCATCCTTCCAAAATTTTTGGGCCCACTCCTTCCCAGCCTGGGAAGGGGCACAATCATATTTTTGCAGCAGTTTATCCATGGCAATCCTGCCGACTACGCCAAATTCTGTTGCGTGAAACGGGGCCAAGCGGTTTTGGCAGAAGATAAACCCCCTTGCGTTCTAACACTCCTCACCGAGGTGGGAGGCTAGGTGCGGCTAGGTTTAAATTCTGAGTGATGCCCAATTCAGCACTATCAGTCCAATCGCGTTTAATATGTATTAAACTACTACGATTTGGATACACTAATAGTGGACTGCACCTTCAGTCTAGTCGTGCTCCTGAACTAGCACGGCCTCTCTGTAGTTTTGGTCGCGTTCAGTGAGAAAGCGGAACGACTAGCTACTTAAACAGTGCAGTTTATTTAAACAACAGATATACAGGTTCTTTAGGATTGCCGGTGATCAATACACTGTCTGCAAAGCACGTGCAAATAAAGATATTGCTAAGTATACAAACGCGCGACAAAATTATAAACGATACAGCCTGGCTATAAACGTAGGGTAGAGATTCTCTAGAGAAATTTCTAAGTCCCCGAGAAAGCGCTCGGTGTAATCGAAGTCTTACCCAAAGGCGTCCCTATGGGGGGGAAGAAAGGCTCAGCCCGTCGACTGATCCCGGAAATCAGCGGTGGAATTCTTCGCGATGGTGTCTTCCCTGACATCCCCTCTCTCTTGGGCTATTTTTATATTATTTTTTTATCTTCAAAGTGGAGTTTGAGTGACTTTAGTCATACATACTTTTATTATGATTAATGTATTCAAGGAGGAGTGTTCACACCTCGGGGGCGGATAGCCTCCGGGATGGAGGTGTGTTTTGGTACATTGTGGTGAGCAAAGTTCGCACAAAAGGACAGCATTTCATCAACATTTGACGAAAGGTTGGCTCGGGTAGCGTGTAGGCCGCTTATCAGTTCCGTAGTACCATCTCGTCCCCATATCTGCTATTCGTCACAAGGGAAGGCCACGGAACAAGCGTGTTCCGTTCCATCCCTCGTGTAGTTTCGCAAACAACCTCGCGCAGGGAATCACAGATGTTGCATTCTTCGTGTGCTAGCTGTGGCTGTATTCTACCTCAGAAGCCTCTTGATTTTATGACTTTCCTTAATGTGTGAACAATGCTGTATTTTTGTATTCTTGGCCAATTTAGTAATTATTCCACATAATCCACCCCGTGACTACAGTCACTCAAGCTCCACGATAATCAATACTGATGGGGAATATCACATGTCCTCTTATGGCGAGGGATATCAAGTGCAAATACTTCTTGCGGGGTGATTAAGCGAGTTAAGCGTTTCATCATAATCCAAAGTCTAACATGCAAAACAATTGTCAAAGCAAAGCACAATACAGTGAGTACTAGTAGAACAACAACAGGATGGAGCATCTTGTTAAAAAGTCCTGTAGCTGTCGGTGACCATCCAAAGAGGGTGTCCCACCATTCATGTCCACCGTCTCTCTTGACCCTTTCCAGTACATGGTGTATTTCTTCAACATCATGATGGACAGTAATCAGAGTTCTTTGTCCATTTTCTTGGGCCTCTTTCAACAATCGCTTCAATTCATCGTGTTGTAGCAACTTCCTCACTAGTGAGAGATTCATTCCGATAGGGGTAGGCAGCAAATCTCGAATCAATGTGTAATTAGATTGTAGCAATTGAAAAGACGTAACAGGAGCTGAATAACTGAAGTCACATCCAATGATGTTAGTAAAGTTACAAACACAAAGATTTGAGTTATTACTTATATCTACTGCTATGTCATCTACGAATACAAAAGTACAGGGAGACCTCATGCAAACACACCCTTTCCCAATATATACAAGCACAGTTTCTGGGGTTTCATCAGGTTGTATCTCAAAATGACAAACATTCTGGTTGGTGTCAAGACAAATGTCTTGTGCCTTGAGAGTATTACTCTCACAAATGAATCCTTGTTGATCTCGTGAAATGCATGCTTCAACATCAACAGTTTGCCATTTATTCTCGTTTTGTTGTGCCCACACTCTATGCTCTACCGGATGGAGTATAGCTCCATGGTGATTCAACCCCAGTGCGATGATTGGGTATATGGTGTATACTGAGGCATTGCGTATCGTTAAGACAAAAGCTGTGGCTTTGCTCTCAGTGGGATCATAGGTGAAATTAACCAGATACCACCAGGATTGAAATTTTCTCTCAAACTCAATTGCATTATCCCATATTACTTTTCGAATTTCAGTGGGCAAGGTGCCTTCTTCACCTTCCCTTATAATTGCAGCTGTCATAGATTGCATCCACAGTTGGGCTTGGATACAACTAAGGGCCAAGGAAACATTGTTTGGGGTTGTACCAAGTGCATTTGTGATCAGCTGATGGTCTTTTTCACCTGTTTCCTCCCACTGAGGCAATATATTCGATAAAAGCCATTGGTGATTTCCCAATGCTGGTAGAGAGGACTGTAGAGGATGTTTTAATTTGTCTAGATCACTAGTAGTTGTGACTAGTTTGTTTGCAAGTATCTCAGCATCTGTACTATTTAAGACTCCCAGTCCTGTTCCTAAGATACCAGTCACCTCTCTCTTCAGTCGTTGTGAGGTGTCAACAGTTCGCCGGCCTAACCATGCTGACCATCCTGCATAAGATGTACTCAGGAATGGTGAGCAGGTGGGTTTGATCGCAGAGATATTAATCTGCATTGACAATTCTACTCGTTTGAGGGAATATGTTGGGTTAAACGGTATTTGTTGTTGACCTGTGTGTTTAATGGCATAAGGGCCAATGTTAAAGGTGTAAGGAGTTAGACTAATGGAGGGCTGAGTAGCTACACCCTTGAAAGTTTGTGGGGGTGTAGGTTTTGGGTTCATTTCAACAGGTTCAGATGTATTTGAGTCAATCATAAATTCAAATAACAATTCCGTGCCCCTGTAGCCCCAAATACAATATACTATGATAGGTTTGATAAAGGTGAAGTTGTGCCAGCAATCTGAGTTTGGCTCTATAATTTTGTAACAATCAATCAGTGTTATGTTTGTCCGGTTTAGTAGAGTCTACATGGATGGTTTCAATTACAGTTGGTCTATGGTGAGCAGACCCATTGATTACTCGGCAGCTAATTTGTATTTTCTTTCCTGGGACGGCTTCAAGCTTAGCCATTTGGAGTGAGTCTTTCCAACTCCATTTATCTCTGGAATATACTTCACTTCCTTGTATGACCAGAGTGGAGAGATTTAAATCCCTCATGTTTTCTAGTGTCTCAGTGCTTGCAGTGTATCGTGACAGTGCATTATCCCAAAGCTCATCATCAAGGGGCAGATTCTTAAGTCCGCTCAATAAGGTGTCATTATCGGGGGTTTCAGATAGTGGCAGTGGAACCAGACTAGTCTGTGGAGTTGAGTCAGGTTCGACTTTATCTATGCTTTGATCTATCTCATGTTTTGAAAACACCTCATTTTCATGTAGGACTACAGTGGCCAGGCTCAATTTTCCTTTTCCTGTTCCTGCCATCGCATTGTGTTTTACATAAGCTTGAGACCACGGCCATTCTGGGTCTCTTTGACTACAAACAACAGGGAGTAAAAAGATAAAACTGAATAGCATCAATTCCATCTGCCAATTCGTCATTCTAAAATTTAGGCCTCCAGATGGCCATACATAACAAAAATAATGTTATTGCCAGGATCAATGTCAGGATTCCCTGGAGACACTCGAGGTTAGCGTAGGCCAATGCGTCTGTCCACGTACAGTTCTTCCGAGGTTCCTGTAAGACACAAAGGAAAAGAAAATCTGCTCGGTCTCATTTGACCGACGGGGTTAAAAAGAGGGCGAGATCCACCGGGTGCTGATCCGGTGTATCTTCCCTGAACAGTCTTTGGCTTCCCGTGCATGGGGGTTTTTGGGAGTAGCTAACACCATTGGTACTGTGCCAATTTGAGGCATTTTCACTAACACAGGTTGCCCAGGGTGAAATTGTCCCAGGTATTTTCGTGGTTCATTGGGAACTTTTGGAGTGATGATATCAGCAGATACACAGAAAGCTTTCATTTTAGGACAGCCATCTCCACTCCATCTGTTATTTAATTGATAGATGGCATCATCCAATGGCAAATGCCAACCAGGTTCATGAGTTTTTGCAAAACGCTTAACCAATCCATTGGTGCGTTCAACAATGCCATTAGCCTGAGGATAATAGGGAGTATGAAATACCCATCGAATCCCTTCTTCTTTGGCCCAATCTTGTACCACTGTAGCGGTAAAGTGTGAACCGTTATCACTTTGGATTTCCTCAGGAAGGGGAAGTGTGCTGAACCACCCTTTTAGGCCTTTCACTGTGTTGTTCCCGGTAGCTGATTTGAAGCTGGTGGCCATAGCGAGGCCAGAGATAATCTCCACTCCGACTAGGACGTATCTTTTCTCACCTGATGATCTCAAGGGCCCAATATAATCAATTTGCCATGAATGCCACAATGTTTTCTTGTCCCGAATGTGTAAAGGAGGCGCCTTACTCGGATGATCTTTATTGAGTCGTAGGCGACATTGTGAACAGGCGGTTACTACTTGTTCACACAGCTTAACCGACACAGGCCACCCCCGGGCTAGACCTTCCTGATACAGATCAGCACGGCCTGTATGGCCACGCTTAATATGTAACCATTCGAGTAAGCGTTCCCATTCCCGACCATCATCTACAATGTCAATTTGCTGCAACCGCGTGAGGCTATCTACCTGTTGGTTGAATTGAGCAGTGATCGAGTTCGAACGATCATGGCCTTTTACCCAACCGACGTGCAATGTTCTCTGTCCTCCCATTTCCAACAGTTGCTTCCAACTCTCTGTCTCCCAGATTGGGACTCTATTCACCTGCCAATCATTGGCTGCCCAGTGTCCAATCCATTCAGTGGCTCCTTTAAAAACAGCATATGAGTCAGTGTAAATGTAAGTAGCCCCACGTTGTGCAGCTAGTAGGACGGCTCTGAGTTCCCCTACTTGTGCGCTACCTTCTCCTGTTTCAATTGCTCTTTCCCCCGTTGCTACTTCCAGTGCTACGGCCTTGTATTTCCACTTATTGTTCTCACGGTGAGATGACGCATCAGTAAACCACACTCCTGTAAGATCACTGCCTTCTTTCAGAGGAGGTGCTTCTTGGATTGGAGATGGTCTGTTTGGTGGGGATTGGAACAATAGGGCACCATCTATATCCTTCTGGAGCTTGGATACTTTGATACTACCTTCAGAGATTGGCATGATATCATTAATGCCTTCTAAATAAGCATACCACTTTCGAACTGTGGGTTTCTGGGCAATGCCGGCTGGTGGTGCTGTCCCTTTACGGACCACATCTAGGAGACGAAAAGGGCCCCGAACAATCACGCTCTGTTCTCTCCTTATCTGCTCTGCTCGTTGCAATGCTCGCACCAGGGACAGTAAACCCTTCTCTAGGTCTGAATATCTGCTCTCAGTATCATTAAAGGAGTGAGAGCTAAATTCTAATGGTCTCTCCGGTCCTGCTGGTCCCTTTTGCCATAAGTTACAATGAGAACCATGTTCGCTGAACCCCCATTCTACGTGGACAGGGTCAGTTGGATGTATGGGGCCAAGTTGTTGGAATAACCTTAGCTCTTTTATTAGCAATTCCAGTGCATTAGTATGTTGTTCAGTCCACTCCCAGGATTTACCTTTTTTGAGCAAACAATAAAGGGGGCGAGCAATGATGGAAAAGCCAGGGATGTGTTTACGCCAATAACTTAAAGTTCCCAGAACTTGCTGTAACTCCTTCGTGCTGGAAGGATTCTGTCCATGTTCTATTTTTTTCAGGGTATCCTGAGGGACAGAAGCAGCTCCCTTAATCCACCAGACCCCCAGGAATTTAACTTCCTGTGCAGGTCCCTGACATTTTGAGTCTGGAATTTCCAATCCCAAATCTGATAATGTTTTTCGGATGTTTTGCATCATGTCTTGTACACTTTCTTGGCTCTCTCCCCCCCTATTAAGATGTCGTCAATATATTGGTATACTGTACATCCCTGTGAAACAGGAATCTCTGATAGCGCTTTAGCTAAAGCATTATGAGCAATGGTGGGGGAATGTTTGTATCCTTGTGGAAGTCGGTTAAAGGTATATTGGACTCCTTTCCACGTGAATGCAAACTGCGCTTTGTCTTGCTCAAGGAGGGGAATCATAAAAAACATGTCTTTTACATCTAAGGCAGCCATCCAAGGATGGGCAGCTCCTTTTATCATTGTCACAATTTCCGCGATACTCGGAACCGCAGCGGTCAGGGGTGCAGCGTTGGCGTTTAACTTTCGGTAATCTACTGTGAAACGCCATTGCCCGGTTGGTTTCTTTACTGGCCACACCGGTGAATTATAAGGCGAGTGAGTCCTCTGAATGATGTTTCTTTTTTCTAAATCTGATACCACCCCGTCTGCTCCTGCAAGTGCAGCTGCAGGCAGTGGGTACTGTCGGACGTTGGTAATTTTAGAGGGAGGCAAAGGTATAGATGTTTCTAATAGGCCCAGTTTAACTGCGTCTAATCCTTTTTTGCGTCCTGCAAAACTCCACACAGTTCCATCCGGGAATTTCCACATTCGCCCACGCAGCACGTCAAATCCTAGGAGGTTAGAATGTGAGGCACCCACTAACACTTCTGCCCTAGTCATTCGCTGCTCTCCCGGCAACCAGAGGTTAATTTTTGCAGTGGGGCATGTTTTTACCACACCATCAATTCCTGTGAAGTTGACTCTGCGTCGGGTGGGATTTATACCTAGAAGTTGTGCTGTTTCGTTAGTGATTGCAGACATTTGGGCTCCAGTATCAATAATAAAATTTACCAATATCTTCCGGGGTCCAACAGGAATGATAATAACGGGTTCGGAGTCTTTATGAGAGAGCCATTGAATTGCTAGTACCTGCCGGACAGGGTGGCTCACTGCCCTCCCCGGGGATAGGAGTTTTTTGGCTGGGACTCTGTCAAATCAATCAAGTTACGTTCCGGTGCAGAAGGCACAATTTTCTCACGACTTGGGGATTCTCTGGTTAGACTTTTCTCCCCAGCCACATTATTCTTTCTAGTTAGAGATTGGACTAGTGTACGGAGGTCTCCCGTAGGGACACCGTGCAAGAATTGTCGGGGCACCCCTAATTGTAGGGCTTTACGCCACAACTCATTCCGGTCCTTATCAGGCTTAAACCTTTCCTCCGATTTAGGGTTTTTAGTGTGAGTTCGGACTTGGCGAACCTTTCGGGGGTGTTCGGAGGATTTCTCACTAGTTAGGCTGGCCCAGCCCATTCGGCGCCCATATTGATCTATTTCCTGTACATATTCATTCCAGGTGGGCATGTAGTGACGACGGCCCCGCCTATGAGCACCCCGAGCCTCTCGTATACGATCTTGAGTACGAACAAGGAACGGTTTCAGGCAATCGGGAAGACCACGGATGAGAGGGGCTAATCGATCGGGGTCGATAGGGGCTGACATTGGGGATTTCCGAAATTCCTCTCTGTCATACATGGCTTGCAGACAAGCTGCTTTCCGTACAGCCGCAAACAGATCAGAGTAGCCTGTAGCTCTAATCTCTAACGGCTCCCCCCTCTCTCGCGGATCCATACCCCCTGCCCAATAGGCTGCTCGAGCAGTTAGGGAATAATTATGATCCCCAGGCATAGTGGTTAAAAACACTCCTGGTCCCCAAGAGTCTCCTGCTTCTTCCTCACTCAGCATAATTCTGTCCCCCCCTTCAGAAGAAACTCGCCACACGTACTCAACAGCTGACTCTTCTGGTCGCCTCGAATATTTCTCCCTTATTTTTGTTAACTCGGTTGGTGTCCGTGGAACGGTACGCACAGTGGTGTGAATTTCATCATCGTCATCAACCGCAGCTTCAGTTTTAACCAGAGGACGTAAAGGAAAAACTTGGGATTTCAAAGTAAAAGTCCTTTCCTCCTCATCTTCTTCGTCATCCTCGCTATTAGACAAAAAATCTCCGGTCTGGGTTCCGGAATTTGGATAACACATTAACTTACGAATCTGTTGGACCTGGGTCGAGGGCTGCATTTTATCTAAGAGCCCAGTCACCCTTTCTAATAATATTTTAAGTTGAGCATTCTGGTTTCCTAAACATTCATTCTCACTCACAAGCTTATCGACGTGAGTTCTTAATTTTTCTCCTGTCTCCTTTTGCAAGGCTAATGATGACTTCAGCACCTCATTCTCCGATTTCAGGGTTGCATATTCTACAGCTGAAATCAGATTAGGAGCAGGGGTTTCTCTAGCTTCTTGTTGTGCACAAGATAAACAGGCGCCTAACGCAGCACAAATCACACCCTTGCCTTTCCCCGCTCTGAGCTTCTGTGAAACCCGACACTCTTCAATACGTTCCACCACTTTCTCTTCATCCTTCCAAAATTTTTGGGCCCACTCCTTCCCAGCCTGGGAAGGGGCACAATCATATTTTTGCAGCAGTTTATCCATGGCAATCCTGCCGACTACGCCAAATTCTGTTGCGTGAAACGGGGCCAAGCGGTTTTGGCAGAAGATAAACCCCCTTGCGTTCTAACACTCCTCACCGAGGTGGGAGGCTAGGTGCGGCTAGGTTTAAATTCTGAGTGATGCCCAATTCAGCACTATCAGTCCAATCGCGTTTAATATGTATTAAACTACTACGATTTGGATACACTAATAGTGGACTGCACCTTCAGTCTAGTCGTGCTCCTGAACTAGCACGGCCTCTCTGTAGTTTTGGTCGCGTTCAGTGAGAAAGCGGAACGACTAGCTACTTAAACAGTGCAGTTTATTTAAACAACAGATATACAGGTTCTTTAGGATTGCCGGTGATAAATACACTGTCTGCAAAGCACGTGCAAATAAAGATATTGCTAAGTATACAAACGCGCGACAAAATTATAAACGATACAGCCTGGCTATAAACATAGGGTAGAGATTCTCTAGAGAAATTTCTAAGTCCCCGAGAAAGCGCTCGGTGTAATCGAAGTCTTACCCAAAGGCGTCCCTATGGGGGGGAAGAAAGGCTCAGCCCGTCGACTGATCCCGGAAATCAGCGGTGGAATTCTTCGCGATGGTGTCTTCCCTGACATCCCCTCTCTCTTGGGCTATTTTTATATTATTTTTTTATCTTCAAAGTGGAGTTTGAGTGACTTTAGTCATACATACTTTTATTATGATTAATGTATTCAAGGAGGAGTGTTCACACCTCGGGGGCGGATAGCCTCCGGGATGGAGGTGTGTTTTGGTACATTGTGGTGAGCAAAGTTCGCACAAAAGGACAGCATTTCATCAACATTTGACGAAAGGTTGGCTCGGGTAGCGTGTAGGCCGCTTATCAGTTCCGTAGTACCATCTCGTCCCCATATCTGCTATTCGTCACAAGGGAAGGCCACGGAACAAGCGTGTTCCGTTCCATCCCTCGTGTAGTTTCGCAAACAACCTCGCGCAGGGAATCACAGATGTTGCATTCTTCGTGTGCTAGCTGTGGCTGTATTCTACCTCAGAAGCCTCTTGATTTTATGACTTTCCTTAATGTGTGAACAATGCTGTATTTTTGTATTCTTGGCCAATTTAGTAATTATTCCACATAATCCACCCCGTGACTACAGTCACTCAAGCTCCACGATAATCAATACTGATGGGGAATATCACACGTCCTCTTATGGCGAGGGATATCAAGTGCAAATACTTCTTGCGGGGTGATTAAGCGAGTTAAGCGTTTCATCATAATCCAAAGTCTAACATGCAAAACAATTGTCAAAGCAAAGCACAATACAGTGAGTACTAGTAGAACAACAACAGGATGGAGCATCTTGTTAAAAAGTCCTGTAGCTGTCGGTGACCATCCAAAGAGGGTGTCCCACCATTCATGTCCACCGTCTCTCTTGACCCTTTCCAGTACATGGTGTATTTCTTCAACATCATGATGGACAGTAATCAGAGTTCTTTGTCCATTTTCTTGGGCCTCTTTCAACAATCGCTTCAATTCATCGTGTTGTAGCAACTTCCTCACTAGTGAGAGATTCATTCCGATAGGGGTAGGCAGCAAATCTCGAATCAATGTGTAATTAGATTGTAGCAATTGAAAAGACGTAACAGGAGCTGAATAACTGAAGTCACATCCAATGATGTTAGTAAAGTTACAAACACAAAGATTTGAGTTATTACTTATATCTACTGCTATGTCATCTACGAATACAAAAGTACAGGGAGACCTCATGCAAACACACCCTTTCCCAATATATACAAGCACAGTTTCTGGGGTTTCATCAGGTTGTATCTCAAAATGACAAACATTCTGGTTGGTGTCAAGACAAATGTCTTGTGCCTTGAGAGTATTACTCTCACAAATGAATCCTTGTTGATCTCGTGAAATGCATGCTTCAACATCAACAGTTTGCCATTTATTCTCGTTTTGTTGTGCCCACACTCTATGCTCTACCGGATGGAGTATAGCTCCATGGTGATTCAACCCCAGTGCGATGATTGGGTATATGGTGTATACTGAGGCATTGCGTATCGTTAAGACAAAAGCTGTGGCTTTGCTCTCAGTGGGATCATAGGTGAAATTAACCAGATACCACCAGGATTGAAATTTTCTCTCAAACTCAATTGCATTATCCCATATTACTTTTCGAATTTCAGTGGGCAAGGTGCCTTCTTCACCTTCCCTTATAATTGCGGCTGTCATAGATTGCATCCACAGTTGGGCTTGGATACAACTAAGGGCCAAGGAAACATTGTTTTGGGTTGTACCAAGTGCATTTGTGATCAGCTGATGGTCTTTTTCACCTGTTTCCTCCCACTGAGGCAATATATTCGATAAAAGCCATTGGTGATTTCCCAATGCTGATAGAGAGGACTGTAGAGGATGTTTTAATTTGTCTAGATCACTAGTAGTTGTGACTAGTTTGTTTGCAAGTATCTCAGCATCTGTACTATTTAAGACTCCCAGTCCTGTTCCTAAGATACCAGTCACCTCTCTCTTCAGTCGTTGTGAGGTGTCAACAGTTCGCCGGCCTAACCATGCTGACCATCCTGCATAAGATGTACTCAGGAATGGTGAGCAGGTGGGTTTGATCGCAGAGATATTAATCTGCATTGACAATTCTACTCGTTTGAGGGAATATGTTGGGTTAAACGGTATTTGTTGTTGACCTGTGTGTTTAATGGCATAAGGGCCAATGTTAAAGGTGTAAGGAGTTAGACTAATGGAGGGCTGAGTAGCTACACCCTTGAAAGTTTGTGGGGGTGTAGGTTTTGGGTTCATTTCAACAGGTTCAGATGTATTTGAGTCAATCATAAATTCAAATAACAATTCCGTGCCCCTGTAGCCCCAAATACAATATACTATGATAGGTTTGATAAAGGTGAAGTTGTGCCAGCAATCTGAGTTTGGCTCTATAATTTTGTAACAATCAATCAGTGTTATATTTGTCCGGTTTAGTAGAGTCTACATGGATGGTTTCAATTACAGTTGGTCTATGGTGAGCAGACCCATTGATTACTCGGCAGCTAATTTGTATTTTCTTTCCTGGGACGGCTTCAAGCTTAGCCATTTGGAGTGAGTCTTTCCAACTCCATTTATCTCTGGAATATACTTCACTTCCTTGTATAACCAGAGTGGAGAGATTTAAATCCCTCATGTTTTCTAGTGTCTCAGTGCTTGCAGTGTATCGTGACAGTGCATTATCCCAAAGCTCATCATCAAGGGGCAGATTCTTAAGTCCGCTCAATAAGGTGTCATTATCGGGGGTTTCAGATAGTGGCAGTGGAACCAGACTAGTCTGTGGAGTTGAGTCAGGTTCGACTTTATCTATGCTTTGATCTATCTCATGTTTTGAAAACACCTCATTTTCATGTAGGACTACAGTGGCCAGGCTCAATTTTCCTTTTCCTGTTCCTGCCATCGCATTGTGTTTTACATAAGCTTGAGACCACGGCCATTCTGGGTCTCTTTGACTACAAACAACAGGGAGTAAAAAGATAAAACTGAATAGCATCAATTCCATCTGCCAATTCGTCATTCTAAAATTTAGGCCTCCAGATGGCCATACATAACAAAAATAATATTATTGCCAGGATCAATGTCAGGATTCCCTGGAGACACTCGAGGTTAGCGTAGGCCAATGCGTCTGTCCACGTACAGTTCTTCCGAGGTTCCTGTAAGACACAAAGGAAAAGAAAATCTGCTCGGTCTCATTTGACCGACGGGGTTAAAAAGAGGGCGAGATCCACCGGGTGCTGATCCGGTGTATCTTCCCTGAACAGTCTTTGGCTTCCCGTGCATGGGGGTTTTTGGGAGTAGCTAACACCATTGGTACTGTGCCAATTTGAGGCATTTTCACTAACACAGGTTGCCCAGGGTGAAATTGTCCCAGGTATTTTCGTGGTTCATTGGGAACTTTTGGAGTGATGATATCAGCAGATACACAGAAAGCTTTCATTTTAGGACAGCCATCTCCACTCCATCTGTTATTTAATTGATAGATGGCATCATCCAATCGCAAATGCCAACCAGGTTCATGAGTTTTTGCAAAACGCTTAACCAATCCATTGGTGCATTCAACAATGCCATTAGCCTGAGGATAATAGGGAGTATGAAATACCCATCGAATCCCTTCTTCTTTGGCCCAATCTTGTACCACTGTAGCGGTAAAGTGTGAACCGTTATCACTTTGGATTTCCTCAGGAAGGGGAAGTGTGCTGAACCACCCTTTTAGGCCTTTCACTGTGTTGTTCCCGGTAGCTGATTTGAAGCTGGTGGCCATAGCGAGGCCAGAGATAATCTCCACTCCGACTAGGACGTATCTTTTCTCACCTGATGATCTCAAGGGCCCAATATAATCAATTTGCCATGAATGCCACAATGTTTTCTTGTCCCGAATGTGTAAAGGAGGCGCCTTACTCGGATGATCTTTATTGAGTCGTAGGCGACATTGTGAACAGGCGGTTACTACTTGTTCACACAGCTTAACCGACACAGGCCACCCCCGGGCTAGACCTTCCTGATACAGATCAGCACGGCCTGTATGGCCACGCTTAATATGTAACCATTCGAGTAAGCGTTCCCATTCCCGACCATCATCTACAATGTCAATTTGCTGCAACCGCGTGAGGCTATCTACCTGTTGGTTGAATTGAGCAGTGATCGAGTTCGAACGATCATGGCCTTTTACCCAACCAACGTGCAATGTTCTCTGTCCTCCCATTTCCAACAGTTGCTTCCAACTCTCTGTCTCCCAGATTGGGACTCTATTCACCTGCCAATCATTGGCTGCCCAGTGTCCAATCCATTCAGTGGCTCCTTTAAAAACAGCATATGAGTCAGTGTAAATGTAAGTAGCCCCACGTTGTGCAGCTAGTAGGACGGCTCTGAGTTCCCCTACTTGTGCGCTACCTTCTCCTGTTTCAATTGCTCTTTCCCCCGTTGCTACTTCCAGTGCTACGGCCTTGTATTTCCACTTATTGTTCTCACGGTGAGATGACGCATCAGTAAACCACACTCCTGTAAGATCACTGCCTTCTTTCAGAGGAGGTGCTTCTTGGATTGGAGATGGTCTGTTTGGTGGGGATTGGAACAATAGGGCACCATCTATATCCTTCTGGAGCTTGGATACTTTGATACTACCTTCAGAGATTGGCATGATATCATTAATGCCTTCTAAATAAGCATACCACTTTCGAACTGTGGGTTTCTGGGCAATGCCGGCTGGTGGTGCTGTCCCTTTACGGACCACATCTAGGAGACGAAAAGGGCCCCGAACAATCACGCTCTGTTCTCTCCTTATCTGCTCTGCTCGTTGCAATGCTCGCACCAGGGACAGTAAACCCTTCTCTAGGTCTGAATATCTGCTCTCAGTATCATTAAAGGAGTGAGAGCTAAATTCTAATGGTCTCTCCGGTCCTGCTGGTCCCTTTTGCCATAAGTTACAATGAGAGCCATGTTCGCTGGACCCCCATTCTACATGGACAGGGTCAGTTGGATGTATGGGGCCAAGTTGTTGGAATAACCTTAGCTCTTTTATTAGCAATTCCAGTGCATTAGTATGTTGTTCAGTCCACTCCCAGGATTTACCTTTTTTGAGCAAACAATAAAGGGGGCGAGCAATGATGGAAAAGCCAGGGATGTGTTTACGCCAATAACTTAAAGTTCCCAGAACTTGCTGTAACTCCTTCGTGCTGGAAGGATTCTGTCCATGTTCTATTTTTTTCAGGGTATCCTGAGGGACAGAAGCAGCTCCCTTAATCCACCAGACCCCCAGGAATTTAAC
>NW_027436433.1:0-22824 GCF_964199755.1 Larus michahellis | reverse complement strand
CCCGAAACCCTCTGACCCCCCCCCAAATACCCCTCCCCAAAAACACACACCCCCCCAGAGCCCCCCAAACCCCCCCCCAAACCCTCCCCCCCAGACCCCCAAACACCCCCCGGACCCTCCCAAATCCCCCCCCCCCCCCCAGGACCCCCAACAGCCCCCGGACTCCCCCCCCAAAATACCCCAAAACACCCCCGGCCCCCCCCCAAACAGACCCCAAACAACCCCCCCCCAAGACCCCCATAATCCCCCTCCAACCCCCCCCCCCCCGACCCCCCCCGGACCCCCCCTGACCCCCCCAGCCCCACATCACCCCCCAGACCCCCACGAATCCCCCCCCCCGGACCCCCCCTGACCCCCCCCAGCCCCACATCACCCCCACAGCCCCCCACGAATCCCCCCCCCGGCCCCCCCAGACCCCCCCCATCCCCCTCTGACCCCCCCAGCCCCACATCACCCCCCCAGACCCCCACGAATCCCCCCCCCGGACCCCCCCAGACCCCCCTCCATCCCCCTCTGACCCCCCCCAGCCCCACATCACCCCCCCAGCCCCCCACGAATCCCCCCCCGGTCCCCCCAGACCCCCCCCATCCCCCTCTGACCCCCCCAGCCCCACATCACCCCCCCAAGACCCCCAAGAATCCCCCCCCCGGCCCCCCCCGACCCCCCCCAGCCCCACATCACCCCCCCAGACCCCCACGAATCCCCCCCCCGGACGCCCCCTGACCCCCCCAGCCCCACATCACCCCCCCAGACCCCCATGAACCCCCCCGCCCGGGCCCCCCCCGGCCCCCCAGGACCCCCCAGAACCCCCTGAACCCCCCAGACCCACATCACCCCCCCAGACCCCCACGAATCCCCCCCTCCCGGCCCCCCAGACCCCCCCCATCCCCCTCTGACCCCCCCAGACCCACATCACCCCCCCAGACCCCCACGAATCCCCCCTTCCCGGCCCCCCAGACCCCCCCCATCCCCCCTGACCCCCCCAGACCCCCACGAATCCTCCCCCCGGACCCCCCCGGACCCCCCCAGACCCCCCCATCCCCCTCTGACCCCCCCCCAGCCCCACATCACCCCCCCAGACCCCCACGAATCCCCCCCTCCCGGCCCCTCCCGGCCCCCCAGACCCCCCTGAACCCCCCCCTCCCGGCCCCCCCCCGGCCCCCTCAGACCCCCGGCCCCCCCCCGGCCCCCCCCGCTGACCACGGGGCTGCCCCCCAAGCGGGAGCAGAGCAGGAAGCTGTGGAGGTCGCCGTGTTTCATGTAGGGCAGGATGACGACGGGGGCGGGCAGCCCCTCAGCCCCCCAGCTCTGCAGGCAGACCCCTGCCCGGGGGTCAGCCCCACAGCGCCCCCCAACCGCCCCCCTGCCCGGGGGTCAGCCCCACAGCGCCCCCCAACCGCCCCACTGCCGCCCCACAGCCCGGGGGTCAGCCCCACAGCGCCCCCCAACCGCCCCACTGCCCGGGGGTCAGCCCCACAGCGCCCCCCAACCGCCCCCCTGCCGCCCCACAGCCCGGGGGTCAGCCCCACAGCGCCCCCCAACCGCCCCACTGCCGCCCCACAGCCCGGGGGTCAGCCCCACGGCAACCCCCAACCGCCCCCCTGCCGCCCCACAGCCCGGGGGTCAGCCCCACAGCGCCCCCCAACCGCCCCACAGCCGCCCCCCAGCCCGGGGGTCAGCCCCACAGCGCCCCCCAGCTGCCCCCCTGCCGCCCCCCAGCCCGGGGGTCAGCCCCACAGCGCCCCCCAACCGCCCCACAGCCGCCCCACAGCCCGGGGGTCAGCCCCACAGCGCCCCCCAGCTGCCCCCCTGCCGCCCCCCAGCCCGGGGGTCAGCCCCACAGCGCCCCCCAACCGCCCCACTGCCGCCCCACAGCCCGGGGGTCAGCCCCACAGCGCCCCCCAACCGCCCCACAGCCGCCCCCCAGCCCGGGGGTCAGCCCCACAGCGCCCCCCAGCTGCCCCACTGCCGCCCCCCAGCCCGGGGGTCAGCCCCACAGCGCCCCCCAGCTGCCCCCCTGCCGCCCCCCAGCCCGGGGGTCAGCCCCACAGCGCCCCCCAACCGCCCCCCTGCCGCCCCACAGCCCGGGGGTCAGCCCCACAGCGCCCCCCAGCTGCCCCCCTGCCGCCCCCCAGCCCGGGGGTCAGCCCCACAGCGCCCCCCAACCGCCCCCCTGCCGCCCCACAGCCCGGGGGTCAGCCCCACAGCGCCCCCCAACCGCCCCACAGCCGCCCCCCAGCCCGGGGGTCAGCCCCACAGCGCCCCCCAGCTGCCCCACTGCCGCCCCCCAGCCCGGGGGTCAGCCCCACAGCGCCCCCCAGCTGCCCCACTGCCGCCCCCCAGCCCGGGGGTCAGCCCCACGGCAACTCCCAGCCGCCCCACTGCCGCCCCACAGCCCGGGGGTCAGCCCCACAGCGCCCCCCAACCGCCCCGCAGCCCGGGGGTCAGCCCCACAGCGCCCCCCAACCGCCCCCCAGCCGCCCCACAGCCCGGGGGTCAGCCCCCCAGCGCCCCCCAACCGCCCCCCAGCCGCCCCACAGCCCGGGGGTCAGCCCCACAGCGCCCCCCAACGGACCCGCAGCCTGGGGGTCAGCCCCACAGCGCCCCCCAACCGCCCCACTGCTGCCCCACAGCCCGGGGGTCAGCCCCCCAGCGCCCCCCAACCGCCCCACTGCCGCCCCACAGCCCGGGGGTCAGCCCCACAGCGCCCCCCAACCGCCCCACAGCCGCCCCCCAGCCCGGGGGTCAGCCCCACAGCGCCCCCCAGCTGCCCCACTGCCGCCCCCCAGCCCGGGGGTCAGCCCCACAACGCCCCCCAGCTGCCCCACTGCCGCCCCCCAGCCCGGGGGTCAGCCCCACGGCAACTCCCAGCCGCCCCACTGCCGCCCCACAGCCCGGGGGTCAGCCCCACAGCGCCCCCCAACCGCCCCGCAGCCCGGGGGTCAGCCCCACAGCGCCCCCCAACCGCCCCCCAGCCGCCCCACAGCCCGGGGGTCAGCCCCCCAGCGCCCCCCAACCGCCCCCCAGCCGCCCCACAGCCCGGGGGTCAGCCCCACAGCGCCCCCCAACGGACCCGCAGCCTGGGGGTCAGCCCCACAGCGCCCCCCAACCGCCCCACTGCTGCCCCACAGCCCGGGGGTCAGCCCCCCAGCGCCCCCCAACCGCCCCACAGCCGCCCCACGGCAACCCCCAACTGCCCCACTGCCGCCCCACAGCCCGGGGGTCAGCCCCACAGCGCCCCCCAACCGCCCCCCAGCCGCCCCACAGCCCGGGGGTCAGCCCCACAGCGCCCCCCAACCGCCCCACTGCCGCCCCACAGCCCGGGGGTCAGCCCCACAGCGCCCCCCAACCGCCCCACAGCCGCCCCACGGCAACCCCCAACCGCCCCCCTGCCGCCCCACAGCCCGGGGGTCAGCCCCACAGCGCCCCGCAACCGCCCCACAGCGCGGGGGTCAGCCCCACGGCAACCCCCAACCGCCCCCCAGCCGCCCCACAGCCCGGGGGTCAGCCCCACAGCGCCCCCCAACCGCCCCACACCCTAAATGGGGGGGGGGGGGCACCCCAATATGGGGGGCAGGCGCTCGTCTGGGGGGCGGCCCCCAAGGTGGGGGGCAGACCCCTATGTGGGGGGGGTGCCACATCCCGAAGCCCATTGGAGTTGGGGGGAGGGGGGTCCCGACAGCCCCATGTCCCCACGGGGGGGTCCCGGGTGGCCCCTGTCCCCACGGGGGTCCCTGGTGTCCCCAGGGGTGTCCCCAGTGTCCCCCATCCCCAGGGGGGTCCCTGGTGTCCCCTGTCCCCATGGGAGTCCCCAGTGTCCCCTGTCCCATGGGAGTCCCCGGTGTCCCCTGTCCTGGGGGTGTCCCCAGTGTCCCCCATCCCCAGGGGGGTCCCCGGTGTCCCCCGTCCCCAGGGGTGTCCCCGGTGTCCCTGGTGTCCCCAGGGGTGTCCCCGGTGTCCCCTGTCCTGGGGGTGTCCCCAGTGTCCCCCATCCCCAGGGGCATCCCCGGTGTCCCCAGGGGTGTCCCCAGGGGTGTCCCCCGTCCCCAGGCACGTCCCCGGTGTCCCTGGTGTCCCCAGGGGTGTCCCCAGTGTCCCCAAGTGTCCCCTGTCCTGGGGCTGTCCCTGGTGTCCCCTGTCCTGGGGGTGTCCCCAGTGTCCCCCATCCCCAGGGATGTCCCCAGTGTCCCCAGTGTCCCCAGGGGTGTCCCCAGGGGTGTCCCCAGTGTCCCCAGGGGTGTCCCCGGGGGTGTCCCCAGCCGCGTCCCCTCACCGATGAGCTTCATGACGTTGGGGTGGTCGAAGTCCTTCATGCAAACGGCCTCCCCCAGGAAATCCTCCAGCTCCCCCCGGCTGCAGATGGCGACTTGGGGGACACACACACACACACACACGGCTGTCACCGGGGGGGGGACACCCCCACGGCGGTGTCCCGGGGGGGGGACACACGGTGGCACTCACTCTTCATGGTCTTGACGGCCACTTTGAGGACGCCGTTGCCCTGGTTGAGGTGTCCCTCCATGACGGAGCCGAACTCGCCTTTTTTGGGGGGGGGGTGGGGGGTGGTTTGGGGACGATGACACCGTGGAGGGGGGGGACAGGATGGGGACACCCCCCCCAACCCCCCCACCTTCGCCCAGGGTCTTGCCCAGGGCCACGCGGTGCCGGTCCACCATGACGTCCCGCAGCTTCTCCTTCAGCTCCTCGCTGATGCCCAGGCTGTTCACTGCGGGGGGGGGACACGGCGACACGCCGGGGGGGGGGGGGGGGACACGGGGACACACACACCGCTGGCAGCCCACCCCCCCCCCCCCCGAGCCACCGCCCCCCCCGGGGACAGCGGGGGATGGGGGGGACATGGGGCCGGGGGGAGATGGGGATGGGGGACATGGGGACAGCGTTCGGGGGGATGTGGGGACAGGGGGACAGGGGGATGTGGGGCATGGGGGGGACATGGGGGGACATGGGGATTGGGGACATGGGGACATCGTTCGGGGGGACATGGGGACATGGGGGGACATGGGGACGGGGGGGACATGGGGATTGGGGACATGGGGACATCATTCAGGGGGACATGGGGACAGGGGGACATGGGGACATCATTTAGGGGGCCGGGGGGGACATGGGGACATGGGGCTGGGGGGAAAAGGGGCTGGGGGCCTTGGGGACGGGGGGGACATGGGGATGGGGGACATGGGGACATCATTCAGGGGACATGGGGACATGGGGACAGGGGGACAAGGGGATGTGGGGCATGGGGGGGACATGGGGGGACATGGGGACAGGGGGGGACATGGGGACATCGTTCGGGGGGACATGGGGACAGGGGGACATGGGGATTGGGGACATGGGGACATCATTCAGGGGGACATGGGGACAGGGGGGGCCATGGGGACATGGGGACATCATTCAGGGGGACAGGGGGATGTGGGGCATGGGGGGGACATGGGGGGACATGGGGATGGGGGACATGGGGACATCGTTCGGGGGACGTGGGGACATGGGGACAGGGGGACAGGGGGATGTGGGGCACGGGGGGGACAGGGGGGGACATGGGGATGGGGGACATGGGGACATCATTCAGGGGACATGGGGACATGGGGACAGGGGGATGTGGGGCACGGGGGGGACAGGGGGGGACATGGGGATGGGGGACATGGGGACATCGTTCGGGGGACGTGGGGACATGGGGACGGGGGGGACATGGGGGGACATGGGGATTGGGGACACGGGGACATCATTCAGGGGGACATGGGAACGGGGGAGATGGGGAGGGGGGGACATGGGGACATGGGGCTGGGGGGACAAGGGGCTGGGGGATATGGGGACAGGGGGGGACATGGGGACATGGGGACATCATTCAGGGGGACATGGGGGGACATGGGGATGGGGGGGACATGGGGACAGGGGGACATCATTCATGGGGACATGGGGATGGGGGACATGGGGCCATCATTCAGGGGGACAGGGGGACGGGGGGGACATGGGGACACGGGGACATCATTTAGGGGGCCGGGGGGGACATGGGGACATGGGGCTGGGGGGAAAAGGGGCTGGGGGCCATGGGGACAGGGGGGGACGTGGGGACGGGGGCCATGGGGCCATCATTCAGGGGACGTGGGGACAGGGGGACAAGGGGATGTGGGGCATGGGGGGGACAGGGGGGGACATGGGGATTGGGGACATGGGGACATGGGGGGCCATGGGGCCGGGGGGGGCCGGGTGACACTCACGGGTGGCCTCGGCGCTGCGGCGGCCATAGGAGCTGCGCACGCGGAACTGCACGGCCGGCTCCCCCCGGGGAGAGAAGGCCCCTCTGCCGGGGGGACAGCGGTGACACCCCGGGGGGACACCGCCACGGGGGGCGGGGGGGGGACACACACACGCGGGGGGACACCGGGATGGGGGGGACACGGGGATGGGGGGACGTGGAGGGACACGGCGGCGGGGGGGACATGGGGACAGGGGGTGACATGGGGGGACACGGCGGTGGGGGGGACATGGGGACAGGGGGTGACATGGGGGGACACCGCGACCGGGGGGGACACGGGGGGACACGGCGGTGGGGGGGACGTGGGGACAGGGGGGGTGACATGGGGGGACACGGCGGTGGGGGGGGACATGGGGACAGGGGGTGACATGGGGGGACACCATGGCGGGGGGTGACGTGGGGACAGGGGGTGACATGGGGGGACACCGCGACCGGGGGGGGACACGGGGGGACACCGTGGTGGGAGGGGGACATGGGGACAGGGGGTGACATGGGGGGACACCATGGCGGGGGGTGACGTGGGGACAGGGGGGTGACATGGGGGGACACCGCGACCGGGGGGGACACGGGGGGACACCATGGCGGGGGGGTGACATGGGGACAGGGGGTGACATGGGGGGACACCACGACCGGGGGGGACACGGGGGGACACCGCGGTGGGGGGGGGACATGGGGACAGGGGGTGACGTGGGGGGACACCGCGACCGGGGGGGGACACGGGGGGACACGGCGGTGGGGGGGACATGGGGACGGGGGGTGATGTGGGGGGACACTGCGACCGGGGGGGACACGGGGGGACACCTTGGAGGGGGGGGTGACATGGGGACGGGGGGTGACGTGGGTGGGTGGACACCGCGACTGGGGGGGACACGGCGGCAGGGGGGACACGGGGTGACGTGGGGGGACACCGCGACCGGGGGGGGACACGGGGATGGGGGGACATGGGGGGACACGGCGGTGGGGGGGGACACGGGGACAGGGGGTGACATGGGGGGACACCGCGACCGGGGGGGACACGGGGGGACACCACGGTGGGGGGGGGACACGGGGACAGGGGGTGACATGGGGGGACACCGCGACCGGGGGGGACACGGGGGGACACCACGGTGGGGGGGGGACATGGGGACGGGGGGTGACATGGGGGGACACCGCGACCGGGGGGGACACGGGGGGACACCGCGGTGGGGGGGTGACATGGGGACAGGGGGTGACGTGGGGGGACACCGCGACCGGGGGGGACACGGGGGGACACCTTGGAGGGGGGGGGTGACATGGGGACAGGGGGTGACGTGGGGGGACACCGCGGCCGGGGGGGACACGGGGGGACACCGCGGTGGGGGGGTGACATGGGGACGGGGGGGGGTAACTCCACGCTGGGAGGTGACACGGTGACGAGGGTGACACCGTGCTGGGGGGGGTGACAGGGGGGTGACAGGGGGGGTGACAGGGCCCTCACCCGAAGCGCGTCTCCTTGCGGCGGCGCCGGGCCAGCAGCAGCCCCGTGGCCAGCGCCAGCCCCCCCAGTAGCCCCAGGGCCACCAGCGCCAGCCACCACCCCCGCCAGGGCCCCGGCGCCCGCGACGCCGCTGCCACCGCCACGGGGGACACGGGGACACGCCGGGACGTCAGCGGGGACGGCCACCGGCCACCGCACGGCCCCTCCTCGGCCCCGTCCCGTCCCACCCCATCCCACCCCATCCCAGTCCATCCCAGTCCATCCCAGTCCATCCCACCCCATCCCATCCCATCCCACCCCATCCCATCCCATCCCAGTTCATCCCATTCCATCCCAGTCCATCCCCATCCCATCCCATCCCATCCCAGTTCATCCCATCCCATCCCATCCCATCCCAGTTCATCCCATCCCATCCCATCCCATCCCAGTTCATCCCATCCCATCCCAGTCCATCCCAGTTCATCCCAGTTCATCCCCATCCATCCCATCCCATCCCATCCCATCCCAGTCCATCCCATCCCGTCCCACCCCATCCCACCCCATCCCATCCCAGTTCATCCCAGTCCATCCCCATCCATCCCATCCCATCCCAGTCCTTCCCACCCCATCCTATCCCATCCCACTCCATCCCAGTCCATCCCAGTCCTTCCCATCCCACTCCATCCCATCCCAGTCCATCCCAGTCCCTCCCAGTCCATCCCCATCCCATCCCAGTCCATCCCAGTTCATCCCAGTCCATCCCCCTCCCCATCCCATCCCATCCCAGTTCATCCCAGTCCATCCCCCTCCCCATCCCATCCCATCCCAGTCCATCCCAGTCCCTCCCAGTTCCCCGCAGGCTCCTCACCCGGCTGCGACTCCAGCGGTGCCTCGGGGGCTGTGGGGACATCGGGGACGTCAGGGGGACACGGGGGGGGACGGGGACAGGGGTGACAGCGACGGGGTGACGGGGGGTGACAGGGACACAGGTGACAGGGACGGGGGGTGACAGTGATGGGGTGACAGTGACGGGGGGGTGACGGGGGGTGACAGGGACACGGGGTGACAGGGACACAGGTGACAAGGACATGGGGGGTGACAGGGACACGGGGACAGTGACGGGGGTGACGGGGACAGGGGGGTGACGGTGACACGGGTGATGGTGACGGGGGGTGACAGTGGGGTGACAGTGACACGGGTGACGGGGGGTGACGGTGATGGGGGGGTGACAGTGACACGGGTGACACGGGGCGACAGTGACGGGGGGGTGACAGTGGGGTGACAGGGGGTGACGGTGACACGGGGTGACAGTGACAGAGGTGACAGTGATGGGGTGACAGTGGGGTGACAGTGGGGTGACGGTGACATGGGGTGACAGTGACGGGGTGACAGTGGGGTGACAGTGGGGTGATGGTGACACGGGGTGACAGTGACACGGGTGACAGGGGGTGATGGTGACACGGGGTGACGGTGACAGAGGTGACAGTGACGGGGGGCTGACAGTGGGGTGACGGGGTGACGGTGACGGGGGTGACAGTGGGGTGACAGTGGGGTGACAGTGGGGTGACGGGGGGTGACGGGGGGTGACAGTGGGGTGACGGTGACACGGGGTGACGGTGACACGGGGTGACAGTGGGGTGACAGTGGGGTGACGGGGGGCGACAGTGGGGTGGCGGTGACATGGGGTGACAGTGGGGTGACAGTGGGGTGACAGGGGGGTGACAGTGGGGTGACAGTGGGGTGACAGGGTGACGGTGACACGGGGTGACAGTGACGGGGGGGTGACAGTGGGGTGACGGTGACACGGGGTGACAGTGGGGTGACAGTGGGGTGACAGGGGGGTGACAGTGGGGTGACAGTGGGGTGACAGGGTGACGGTGACGGGGGGGTGACAGTGGGGTGACAGTGGGGTGACGGGGGGTGACACGGGGTGACAGTGGGGTGACGGGGGGGTGACAGTGGGGTGACAGGGTGACGGTGACGGGGGGTGACAGTGGGGTGACGGTGACACGAGGTGACAGTGGGGTGACGGGGGGGTGACAGTGGGGTGACGGTGACGGGGGGGTGACAGTGGGGTGACAGGGGGGTGATGGTGACGGGGGGGTGACAGTGGGGTGACAGGGTGACGGTGACGGGGGGTGACAGGGGGGTGACAGTGACACAGGGTGACGGGGGGTGACACGGGGTGACACGGGGTGACAGTGGGGTGACAGTGGGGTGACGGGGGGGTGACAGTGGGGTGACGGGGGGTGACAGTGGGGTGACGGTGACTCACGCAGCAGCACGGGGGGGCTCCAGGGCCCGTCCCCCCCCGCCGTGTATGGGGCCACCCGGACCCACAGGCTCTGCCCCCCCAGCTCCAGCCGCGCCTCCTGCGCCAGCCCCACATCCAGCACCGCCTGGGGGGGACATGGGGGGCGATGTGGGGCGATGTGGGGCGGGGGGGGGGGAAATAGGGGGAGAAGTTAGGGGGCAATGGGGGGAAATAGGGGAAAAATGGGGGGGGGGGGGGCGCCGTGGGGCACGACGGCGTGCAATGGGGCTGGCGTGGGGCACAGTGTGGGGCGCCGTGGGGCTCAGTGGGGCACAATGGCATGCGACGGGGGTGCCATGGGGGGCAGTGTGGGGCGCAGCAGGGCGCTGTGGGGCACAATGGCATGCAATGGGGCGCAGCGTGGGGCTCAGTGGGGCGCCATGGGGCACAGCGGGGCGCTGTGGGGCACAATGGCATGCAATGGGGCGCAGTGTGGGGCTCAGCGGGGTGCCATGGGGCGCTGTGGGGCACAATGGCATGCAATGGGGCGCAGGGGGGGTGCAGTGTGGGGCTCAGTGGGGCGCCGTGGGGCAGAATGTCCCGCAGTGGGTTGCAATGGGGGTGCGTGGGGCGCAGTGGAAGGGTGCAGTGGGGCGCAGTGGGGCGCCGTGGGGCAGAATGTCACGCAGCAGGGCGCAATGGGGGTGCAATGGGGCTCAGTGGGGCGCCGTGGGGCAGAATGTCCCGCAGCGGGGCGCAATGGGGCTCAGTGGGGCGCCGTGGGGCAGAACGTCCCGCAGTGGGGCGCAACGGGGGCGCAATGGGGCTCAGCGGGGCGCCGTGGGGCAGAATGTCCCGCAGCGGGGTGCAACGAGGGTGCGTGGGGCGCAGCGGAGGGGTGCAGTGGGGCGCCGTGGGGCACAGCGTGGGGCTCAGTGGGGCGCCGTGGGGCAGAACGTCCCGCAGAGGGGCGCAATGGGGGCGCAATGGGGCTCAGTGGGGCGCCGTGGGGCAGAATGTCCCGCAGTGGGCTGCAATGGGGGTGCGTGGGGCGCAGTGGAAGGGTGCAGTGGGGCGCAGTGGGGCGCCGTGGGGCAGAATGTCCCGCAGTGGGGCGCAATGGGGGTGCACGGGGCACAGCGGAGGGGTGCAGTGGGGCGCCGTGGGGCAGAATGTCCCGCAGCGGGGCGCAATGGGGGTGTGTGGGGCGCAGCGGAGGGGTGCAGTGGGGCGCTGTGGGGCACAGCGTGGGGCTCAGCGGGGCGCCGTGGGGCAGAACGTCCCGTAGCGGGGCGCAATGGGGGCGCAATGGGGCTCAGTGGGGCGCCATGGGGCAGAATGTCCTGCAGCGGGGCGCAATGGGGGTGCACGGGGCGCAGCGGAGGGGTGCAGTGGGGCGCAGTGGGGCACAGCGTGGGGCTCAGTGGGGCGCCGTGGGGCGCAATGTCATGCAGTGGGGTGCAATGGGGGTGCGTGGGGTGCCGTGGAGGGGTGCAGTGGGGCGCAGTGGGGCGCCGTGGGGCAGAATGTCCCGCAGCGGGGCGCAATGGGGGCTCAATGGGGCGCCGTGGGGCACAATGTCACATAGCAGGGAGCAATGGGGGCGCAATGGGGCTCAGCGGGGCGCCGTGGGGCAGAATGTCCCGCAGTGGGGCGCAACGGGGGCGCAATGGGGCGCAGTGGAGGGGTGCAGTGGGGCGCAGTGGGGCGCCGTGGGGCAGAATGTCCCACAGCGGGGTGCAACGGGGGCGCAATAGGGCTCAGTGGGGCGCCGTGGGGCAGAATGTCCCACAGCGGGGCGCAATGGGGGCGCAATGGGGCTCAGTGGGGCACCGTGGGGCAGAACGTCCCGCAGCGGGGCGCAATGGGGCTCAGTGGGGCGCCGTGGGGCAGAATGTCCCGCAGCGGGGCGCAACGGGGGCGCAATGGGGCTCAGCGGGGCGCCGTGGGGCAGAATGTCATGCAGTGGGGCGCAATGGGGGTGCGTGGGGCGCAGCGGAGGGGTGCAGTGGGGCGCTGTGGGGCACAGCGTGGGGCTCAGCGGGGCGCCGTGGGGCAGAACGTCCCGCAGCGGGGCGCAACGGGGGCGCAATGGGGCTCAGCGGGGCGCCGTGGGGCAGAATGTCATGCAGTGGGGCGCAATGGGGGCGCAAGGGGGCTCAGCGGGGCGCCGTGGGGCAGAATGTCATGCAGTGGGGCGCAATGGGGGTGTGTGGGGCGCAGTGGAGGGGTGCAGTGGGGCGCTGTGGGGCACAGCGTGGGGCTCAGTGGGGCGCCGTGGGGCACAATGTCACGCAGTGGGGCGCAACGGGGGCGCAATGGGGCTCAGTGGGGCGCCGTGGGGCAGAATGTCCCGCAGTGGGGCGCAATGGGTGTGCGTGGGGCGCAGTGGAGGGGTGCAGCGGGGCGCAGTGGGGCACAGCGTGGGGCTCAGTGGGGCGCCGTGGGGCAGAATGTCCCGCAGCGGGGCGCAATGGGGGCGCAATGGGGCTCAGTGGGGCGCCGTGGGGCACAATGTCATGCAGTGGGGCGCAACGGGGGCGCAATGGGGCGCAGTGGAGGGGTGCAGTGGGGCGCAATGGGGGCGCAATGGGGCTCAGTGGGGCGCCGTGGGGCAGAATGTCCCGCAGCGGGGTGCAATGGGGGTGCACGGGGCGCAGCGGAGGGGTGCAGTGGGGCGCCGTGGGGCACAGCGTGGGGCTCAGTGGGGCGCCGTGGGGCAGAACGTCCCGCAGCGGGGCGCAACGGGGGCGCAATGGGGCTCAGCGGGGCGCCGTGGGGCAGAATGTCCCGCAGTGGGGTGCAATGGGGGTGCATGGGGCGCAGTGGAGGGGTGCAGTGGGGCGCCGTGGGGCACAGCGTGGGGCTCAGTGGGGCGCCGTGGGGCAGAACGTCCCGCAGCGGGGCGCAACGGGGGTGCAATGGGGCTCAGTGGGGCGCCGTGGGGCAGAATGTCCTGCAGCGGGGTGCAATGGGGGCGCAATGGGGCTCAGTGGGGCGCCGTGGGGCAGAATGTCATGCAGTGGGGCGCAATGGGGGTGTGTGGGGCGCAGTGGAGGGGTGCAGTGGGGCTCAGTGGGGCGCCGTGGGGCAGAATGTCCTGCAGCGGGGCGCAACGGGGGCGCAATGGGGCTCAGTGGGGCGCCGTGGGGCAGAATGTCCCGCAGTGGGGTGCAATGGGGGTGCATGGGGCGCAACGGGGGGGGGTGCAGCGGGGCGCCGTGGGGCACAGCGTGGGGCTCAGTGGGGCACCGTGGGGCACAATATCATGCAGTGGGGCGCAATGGGGGCGCAATGGGGCTCAGTGGGGCGCCGTGGGGCACAATGTCACGCAGTGGGGCGCAACGGGGGTGCAATGGGGCTCAGTGGGGCGCCGTGGGGCAGAATGTCCCGCAGTGGGGTGCAATGGGGGCGCAATGGGGCTCAGTGGGGCGCCGTGGGGCAGAATGTCCCGCAGTGGGGTGCAATGGGGGTGCGTGGGGCGCAGTGGAGGGGTGCAATGGGGCTCAGTGGGGCGCCGTGGGGCAGAATGTCCCGCAGCGGGGCGCAATGGGGGCGCAATGGGGCTCAGTGGGGCGCCGTGGGGCAGAACGTCCCGCAGCGGGGCGCAACGGGGGCGCAATGGGGCTCAGTGGGGCGCCGTGGGGCAGAATGTCATGCAGTGGGGCGCAATGGGGGTGCGTGGGGCGCAGCGGAGGGGTGCAGTGGGGCGCTGTGGGGCACAGCGTGGGGCTCAGCGGGGCGCCGTGGGGCAGAACGTCCCGCAGCGGGGCGCAACGGGGGCGCAATGGGGCTCAGCGGGGCGCCGTGGGGCAGAATGTCATGCAGTGGGGCGCAATGGGGGCGCAAGGGGGCTCAGTGGGGCGCCGTGGGGCAGAATGTCCCGCAGCGGGGTGCAATGGGGGTGCACGGGGCGCAGTGGAGGGGTGCAGTGGGGCGCCGTGGGGCACAGCGTGGGGCTCAGTGGGGCGCCGTGGGGCAGAACGTCCCGCAGCGGGGCACAACGGGGGTGCAATGGGGCTCAGTGGGGCGCCGTGGGGCAGAATGTCCCGCAGCGGGGCGCAACGGGGGCGCAATGGGGCTCAGTGGGGCGCCGTGGGGCAGAATGTCCTGCAGCGGGGTGCAATGGGGGCGCAATGGGGCTCAGTGGGGCGCCGTGGGGCAGAATGTCATGCAGTGGGGCGCAATGGGGGTGTGTGGGGCGCAGTGGAGGGGTGCAGTGGGGCTCAGTGGGGCGCCGTGGGGCAGAATGTCCCGCAGCGGGGCGCAACGGGGGCGCAATGGGGCTCAGCGGGGCGCCGTGGGGCAGAATGTCCCGCAGTGGGGCGCAATGGGGGCGCAATGGGGCTCAGTGGGGCGCCGTGGGGCAGAATGTCCCGCAGCGGGGCGCAATGGGGGCTCAATGGGGCGCCGTGGGGCACAATGTCACATAGCAGGGAGCAATGGGGGCGCAATGGGGCTCAGCGGGGCGCCGTGGGGCAGAATGTCCCGCAGTGGGGCGCAACGGGGGCGCAATGGGGCGCAGTGGAGGGGTGCAGTGGGGCGCAGTGGGGCGCCGTGGGGCAGAATGTCCCACAGCGGGGTGCAACGGGGGCGCAATAGGGCTCAGTGGGGCGCCGTGGGGCAGAATGTCCCACAGCGGGGCGCAATGGGGGCGCAATGGGGCTCAGTGGGGCACCGTGGGGCAGAACGTCCCGCAGCGGGGCGCAATGGGGCTCAGTGGGGCGCCGTGGGGCAGAACGTCCCGCAGCGGGGCGCAACGGGGGCGCAATGGGGCTCAGTGGGGCGCCGTGGGGCAGAATGTCCCGCAGTGGGGCGCAATGGGGGTGTGTGGGGCGCAGTGGAGGGGTGCAGTGGGGCGCTGTGGGGCACAGCGTGGGGCTCAGCGGGGCGCCGTGGGGCAGAATGTCCCGCAGCGGGGTGCAACGGGGGCGCAATGGGGCTCAGTGGGGCGCCGTGGGGCAGAATGTCCCGCAGTGGGGCGCAACGGGGGCGCAATGGGGCTCAGCGGGGCGCCGTGGGGCAGAATGTCCCGCAGCGGGGTGCAACGGGGGCGCAATGGGGCTCAGCGGGGCGCCATGGGGCAGAACATCCTGCAGTGGGGTGCAACGGGGGCGCAATGGGGCTCAGCGGGGCGCCGTGGGGCAGAATGTCCCGCAGTGGGGCGCAATGGGGGCGCACGGGGCGCAGCGGAGGGGTGCAGTGGGGCGCCGTGGGGCACAGCGTGGGGCTCAGCGGGGCGCCGTGGGGCAGAATGTCCCGCAGCGGGGCGCAACGGGGGCGCAGTGGGGCTCAGCGGGGCGCCGTGGGGCACGACGTCAGGCAACGGGGCGCAGCGGGGGGGTGCAAGGGGGGGGCGCGGTGTGGGGCGCGCCGTGGGTCTCACCTCGGGGTCGCGGGCCCGGCGGTAGCCCACCCGGTAGCCCCGCAGCACCCCATTGAGGGGGCCCCGGGGGGGGGCCCAGCGCACGCGGGCCCAGGCCCCCTCCCGCGCCGCCGACACGTTCTCGGGGGGGGCCCCCGGCGCTGGAAGCAAAGGGGGGGGGGGGGGGGGATCAGTGGGGCCAGCCCCATAGGAGCCACGCATCCAGCCCCACGGGACCCACACGGGCAGCTCTCCCAACCCCCCCCCGCCCCAAGGGATTCCCCCCCCCCCCCCCAACAGACCCATAGGGACCCCCAGCCCCATAGACCCCCAGCCCCACGGAGACCCCCAGCCCCACATCCCCAGCCCCACATCCCCAGCCCCATAGGGACCCCCAGCCCCACGGAGATCCCCAGCCCCATAGGGACCCCCAGCCCCATGGAGACCCCCAGCCCCATGGAGACCCCCAGCCCCACATCCCCAGCCCCATAGGGACCCCCAGCCCCATAGGGACCCCCAGCCCCAGGTGAACCCCCAGCCCCACATCCCCAGCCCCATAGGGACCCCCAGCCCCATAGGGACCCCCAGCCCCAGGTGAACCCCCAGCCCCACATCCCCAGCCCCATAGGGATCCCCAGCCCCACGGAGACCCCCAGCCCCAGGTGAACCCCCAGCCCCACATCCCCAGCCCCATAGGGACCCCCAGCCCCATAGGGACCCCCAGCCCCAGGTGAACCCCCAGCCCCACATCCCCAGCCCCATAGGGACCCCCAGCCCCATAGGGACCCCCAGCCCCAGGTGAACCCCCAGCCCCACATCCCCAGCCCCATAGGGACCCCCAGCCCCATGGAGACCCCCAGCCCCAGGTGAACCCCCAGCCCCACATCCCCAGCCCCATAGGGATCCCCAGCCCCATAGGGACCCCCAGTCCCAGGTGAACTTCCAGCCCCACATCCCCAGCCCCATAGGGACCCCCAGCCCCACGGAGCCCCCCCAGCCCCCCATCCCCAGCCCCATAGGGACCCCCAGCCCCAGGTGAACCCCCAGCCCCACATCCCCAGCCCCATAGGGACCCCCAGCCCCACGGAGCCCCCCCAGCCCCACATCCCCAGCCCCATAGGGACCTCCAGCCCCACGGAGCCCCCCCAGCCCCAGGTGAACCCCCAGCCCCACATCCCCAGCCCCATAGGGACCCCCAGCCCCATAGACCCCCCCAGCCCCACATCCCCAGCCCCATAGGGACCCCCAGCCCCACGGAATCCCCCCCAGCCCCATAGATCCCCCCCAGGCCCCTGGATCCCCCCCAGCCCCATAGACCCCCCGGCCCCATGGATCCCCCCCAGCCCCATAGACCCCCCCAGCCCCATAGACCCCCCCCCAGCCCCATGGACTCTCCCATAGACCCCCCCAGCCCCATAGACCCCCCAGGCCCCTGGATCCCCCCCCAGCCCCATAGACCCCCCGGCCCCATAGACCCCCCCAGCCCCATGGACTCCCCCATAGACCCCCCCAGCCCCATAGACACCCCAGCCCCATAGACACCCCCGGCCCCATAGACCCCCCCCAGCCCCATAGACCCCCTGGCCCCATCGACCCCCCCCAGCCCCATAGACCCCCCAGCCCCATAGACCCCCTGGCCCCATAGACCCCCCCCAGCCCCATGGGCTCCCCCATAGATCCCCCCAGCCCCATAGACTCCCCAGCCCCATAGACCCCCCAGCCCCATAGACCCCCGGCCCCATAGGCCCCCCAGCCCCATAGACGCCCCCAGCCCCATAGACCCCCCAGCCCCATGGATCCCCCCAGCCCCATAGACCCCCCAGCCCCATAGACCCCCGGCCCCATAGGCCCCCGGCCCCATAGGCCCCCCAGCCCCATAGACCCCCCCAGCCCCATGGACTCCCCCATAGACCCCCCAGCCCCATAGACCCCCCAGCCCCCTGGATCCCCCCCAGCCCCATAGGCCCCCCCAGCCCCATAGACCCCCCCCAGCTCCATAGACCCCCCCCAGCTCCATAGACCCCCCCAGCCCCCTGGATCCCCCCCAGCCCCATAGGCCCCCCCAGCCCCATAGACCCCCCCCAGCTCCATAGACCCCCCCCAGCTCCATAGACCCCCCAGGCCCCTGGATCCCCCAGCCCCATAGACCCCCAGCCCCCTGGATCCCCCCGTCCCCATAGACCCCCCCGGCCCCATAAACCCCCCAGCCCCATAGACCCCCCCGGCCCCATGGATCCCCCCCAGCCCCATAGACCCCCAGCCCCCTGGACCCTCCCCAACCCCCTGGATCCCCCCAGCCCCATAGACCCCCCCAGCCCCATAGACCCTCCAGCCCCATGGATCCCCCTGGCCCCATAGACCCCCCCGGCCCCATGGATCCCCCTGGCCCCATAGACCCCCCCGGCCCCATAGACCCCCCAGCCCCATAAACCCCCCAGGCCCCTGGATCCCCCCCAGCCCCATAGACCCCCCCAGCCCCATGGATCCCCCCCAGCCCCATAGACCCCCCCAGCCCCATAGACCCTCCAGCCCCATGGATCCCCCTGGCCCCATAGACCCCCCCGGCCCCATGGATCCCCCTGGCCCCATAGACCCCCCCGGCCCCATAGACCCCCCAGCCCCATAAACCCCCCAGGCCCCTGGATCCCCCCCAGCCCCATAGACCCCCCCAGCCCCATGGATCCCCCCCAGCCCCATAGACCCCCCCAGCCCCACAGACCCCCCCCGGCCCCACAGACCCCCCCCGGCCCCATGGACTCCCCCATAGACCCCCCCAGCCCCATAGACCCCCCAGGCCCCTGGATCCCCCGCAGCCCCATAGACCCCCAGCCCCATAAACCCCCCAGCCCCCTGGATCCCCCCCAGCCCCATAGACCCCCAGCCCCCTGGATCCCCCCGGCCCCATAGATGCCCCCAGCCCCATAAACCCCCCAGCCCCATAGACCCCTCAGGCCCCTGGATCCCCCCCGGCCCCATAGACCCCCCCAGCCCCACAGACCCCCCCCGGCCCCATGGACCCCCAGCCCCATAGACCCCCCCAGCCCCATGCATCCCCCAGGCCCCTGGATCCCCCCCAGCCCCATAGACCACCCAGCCCCATAGACCCCCGGCCCCATAGGCCCCCCAGCCCCATAGACCCCCCCAGACCCATAGACCCCCAGCCCCATGGATCCTCCCCAACCCCCTGGATCCCCCCAGCCCCATAGACCCCCCCATCCCCATGGATCCCCCCCATCACCATAGGGCTCCCCAGCCCCATGGGGACCCCCAACCCCACGGAATCCCCCCCAGCCCCATAGACCCCCCAGCCCCATAGACCCCCCGGCCCCATAGACCCCCCGGCCCCATGGACTCCCCCATTACCCCCCAGCCCCCTGGATGCCCCCCAGCCCCATTGAGCCCCGGCCCCATGGACCCCCAGCCCCATAGACCCCTCAGCCCCATAAACCCCCCAGCCCCATAGACCCCCCAGGCCCCTGGATCCCCCCCAGCCCCATAGACCCCCCCCGGCCCCATGGATCCCCCTGGCCCCATGGACTCCCCCAGCCCCATGGACTCCCCCATAGACCCCCCCAGCCCCATAGACCCCCCCAGCCCCATAGACCCCCCCAGGCCCCTGGATCCCCCCGGCCCCATAGACCCCCCCAGCCCCATGGATCCCCCCGGCCCCATAGACCCCCCCAGCCCCACGGGATCCCCCCCAGCCCCACGGGATCCCCCCCAGCCCCATGGACCCCCAGCCCCATAGACCCCCCCAGCCCCATAGACCCCCCGGCCCCATAGACCCCCCCAGCCCCATGGACTCCCCCATAGACCCCCCCAGCCCCATAGACCCCCCAGCCCCATAGACCCCCCAGGCCCCTGGATCCCCCTGGTCCCATGGACCCCCCAGCCCCATGGACTCCCCCATAGACCCCCCAGCCCCATAGACCCCCCCGGCCCCATAGACCCCCCAGCCCCATAAACCCCCCAGGCCCCTGGATCCCCCCCAGCCCCATAGACCCCCCAGCCCCATAAACCCCCCAGCCCCATAGACCCCCCAGGCCCCTGGATCCCCCCCAGCCCCATAGACCCCCCCAGCCCCATAGACCCCCCAGCCCCATAGACCCCCCCATCCCCATGGATCCCCCCCCATCACCATAGGGCTCCCCAGCCCCATAGGGACCCCCAACCCCACGGAATCCCCCCCAGCCCCATAGACCCCCCAGGCCCCTGGATCCCCCCCAGGCCCCTGGATCCCCCCCCAGCCCCATAGACCCCCCGGCCCCATAGACCCCCCCGGCCCCATAAACCCCCCAGCCCCATAGACCCCCCAGCCCCCTGGATCCCCCCGGCCCCATAGACCCCCCCAGCCCCATAGACCCCCCAGGCCCCTGGATCCCCCCAGCCCCATAGACCCCCTGGCCCCATAGACGCCCCCCAGCCCCATGGACTCCCCCATAGACCCCCCCAGCCCCATAGACCCCCCAGCCCCATAGACCCCCCCAGCCCCATGGATCCCCCCCAGCCCCATAGACCCCCCAGCCCCATAGACCCCCCAGCCCCCTGGATCCCCCCCAGCCCCATAGACCCCCCCAGCCCCATGGATCCCCCCCAGCCCCATAGACCCCCAGCCCCATAGACCCCCCAGCCCCCTGGATCCCCCCCAGCCCCATAGACCCCCCCGGCCCCACGGAATCCCCCCCAGCCCCATAGACCCCCCGGCCCCATAGACCCCCCCAGCCCCATGGATCCCCCCGGCCCCATAGACCCCCCCAGCCCCACGGGATCCCCCCCAGCCCCATAGACCCCCCAGCCCCATGGACCCCCAGCCCCATGGATCCCCCCCAGCCCCATAGACCCCCCCAGCCCCATGGATCCCCCCCAGCCCCATAGACCCCCCAGCCCCATAGACCCCCCGGCCCCATAGAGCCCCTGGCCCCATAGACTCCCCCATAAACCCCCCAGCCCCATAGACCCCCCAGCCCCATAGACCCCCCAGGCCCCTGGATCCCCCCCAGCCCCATAGACCCCCCCCGGCCCCGTGGATCCCCCTGGCCCCATGGACTCCCCCAGCCCCATGGACTCCCCCATAGACCCCCTCAGCCCCATAGACCCCCCCAGCCCCATAGACCCCCCCAGCCCCCTGGATCCCCCCCAGCCCCATAGACCCCCCCGGCCCCATAGACCCCCCCGGCCCCATAGAACCCCCAGCCCCATAGACCCCCCCAGCCCCATGGACTCCCCCAGCCCCATGGACTCCCCCATAGACCCCCTCAGCCCCATAGACCCCCTGGCCCCATAGACCCCCCCAGCCCCACAGACCCCCCCGGCCGCTCACCGCCCTCGCTGGTGGCCATGGGCGCCCAGGGGCTCCATGGGGCGGGGTGGGGGGGCCCGCAGCGCACGCGGCCCCGGTAGGCGCAGGAGGGGCTCAGGCCGGCCAGGCGCTGGGCGAAGGGGGGCACGGCCACCTCCCGGCTGGCCACCGGCCCCCCCGCGCACCCCCCCGCGCCCCCCGCCAGCCCCTCCACCTGCGGGGACACGGGGACAGGGGCTGGGGACGGGACCCCCCGCGGGGACACGCCATGGGGAGAGGGCTATGGGGACAGGGCCCATGGGGACACGCCATGGGGAGAGGGCTATGGGGACAGGGCCCATGGGGACACGCCATGGGGAGAGGGCTATGGGGAGAGGGCTATGGGGAGAGGGCTATGGGGACAGGGCTATGGGGACACGCTATGGGGAGAGGGCTATGGGGACAGGGCCCATGGGGACACGCTATGGGGAGAGGGCTATGGGGACAGGGCTATGGGGAGAGGGCTATGGGGACAGGGCTATGGGGACAGGGCTATGGGGACACGCTATGGGGAGAGGGCTATGGGGAGAGGGCTATGGGGAGAGGGCTATGGGGACACCGCTATGGGGAGAGGGCTATGGGGAGAGGGCTATGGGGACACCGCTATGGGGAGAGGGCTATGGGGAGAGGGCTATGGGGACAGGGCTATGGGGAGAGGGCTATGGGGACAGGGCTATGGGGACACGCTATGGGGACACGCTATGGGGAGAGGGCTATGGGGAGAGGGCTATGGGGACAGGGCTATGGGGACAGGGCCCATGGGGACACGCTATGGGGAGAGGGCTATGGGGACAGGGCTATGGGGAGAGGGCTATGGGGACAGGGCTATGGGGACACGCTATGGGGAGAGGGCTATGGGGACAGGGCTATGGGGACAGGGCCCATGGGGACACGCTATGGGGAGAGGGCTATGGGGACACGCTATGGGGAGAGGGCTATGGGGAGAGGGCTATGGGGAGAGGGCCCATGGGGACACGCTATGGGGAGAGGGCTATGGGGAGAGGGCTATGGGGAGAGGGCCCATGGGGACACGCTATGGGGAGAGGGCTATGGGGACACCGCTATGGGGACACTGCTATGGGGACACCGCTATGGGGAGAGGGCTATGGGGACAGGACCCCCCGTGGGGACACGCTATGGGGAGAGGGCTATGGGGACACCCCATGGGGACACCCCATGGGGACACCACTATGGGGACACGCTATGGGGACACCGCTATGGGGACACTGCTATGGGGACACCGCTATGGGGAGAGGGCTATGGGGACAGGACCCAGTGTGGGGACACGCTATGGGGAGAGGGCTATGGGGACACCCCATGGGGACACCACTATGGGGACACGCTATGGGGACACCGCTATGGGGACAGGGCTATGGGGACACGCTATGGGGACAGGACAACCCCGTGGGGACACCGCTATGGGGACACCCCATGGGGACACGCTATGGGGACAGGGCTATGGGGACAGGACACCCCCCCGTGGGGACAGGACCCCCCCGTGGGGACACGCTATGGGGAGAGGGCTATGGGGACACCGCTATGGGGAGAGGGCTATGGGGAGAGGGCTATGGGGACACCGCTATGGGGACACGCTATGGGGACAGGGCTATGGGGACCCCCCCATGGGGACACCGCTATGGGGACACCCCATGGGGACAGGGCTATGGGGACAGGGCCCATGGGGACACACTATGGGGACAAGACCCCCCCCGTGGGGACACCCCCGTGGCGACACCCCCCCATGGGGGGATCCCTGCCCCCCCCCCCATGTCCCCCCCCCCCCGTGCCCCCCATGTCCCCCCCCCCCCCAACCCCCATTTCCCCCCCCCCGTCCCATGTCCCCCCCCCGGCCCCCATTTCCCCCCCCCCGTCCCTGTGTCCCCCCCCCCGTGTCCCCCCCCATCCCCATGTCGTCCCCCCCCCAACCCCCATTTCCCCCCCCCGTCCCCGTGTCCCCCCCCCCGTGTCCCCCCCCCCGTCCCATGTCCCCCCCCCCCCCATTCCTGCCCCCCCCCCGTCCCCGTGTCCCCCCCCCCGTGTCCCCCCCCCCTCACCTGCAGGGTGCAGACCCGCGGGGGGGGGTCCCCGCTGCCCCCCCCCGGCTCCCAGCCCAGCTCCAGCCAGCGCTGCCCCCGCCCCAGCACCGCCAGCTGCCGGGGGG